>NC_025997.2:73351626-73491821 GCF_000442705.2 Elaeis guineensis
TCTGTAGGCCTTTTGGCCAAGTCTAATTATAAAATATCAATAAAAAAAAAATTTATGATATCATTTTGAATGGTGTTACAATAATACGTGGACAGTTGAACAATAGTATCTATATTGTATCTAAGCCTAATGTAATATACATTTCAAATAAATATCCTAGAATAGATGATGTCACGGATGCCTACCTTTGGCATTGTAGGCTAGGTCATATCAACAAGACTAGGAAGAACAGATTAGCTCAAGAAAGGATTCTTGATAAAGATGATTATGAATCGTTACCTACCTGTGACTCTTGTTTATTTAGAAAGATGACAAAGTCTACTTTTATTGGAAAAGGTGAACAAGCTAGTGATGTTCTGAGTCTGATACATATTGATGTATATGGATCCATAAGCACATGTGTCAGAGAAGAATATAGCTATTTCATTACGTTCATAGATGATCTATCTAGGTATGGGTATGTCTATTTGATGAACACAAGTCTGAATTGTTTGAAATGTTCAAACGATTCTGTAATGAAGTAGAGAAATAAACTGAAAAAAGTATTAAAACTCTTCGATCTAACTGAGGGGGTGAATATCTTTTCAATAAATTTCTGACATATCTAGGAGAGAATGAGATTCTCTCACAATGGATATTTCCAGGGATACCATAGCATAATGGCATCTCGAAAAGAATGAATTGAACCTTGTTGGACATGGTTCGATCCATGACGGGTTTGCAACTCTATCGATCTCCTTTTGGGGATATGCACTTGAAACAGTCTATTTTGTTCTCAATAATATTTTGAATAAGTCAGTTAGTAAGATACCATATAAGATATGGTCAGGGCGTAGGCTGAACCTCTCTTACTTTAAGGTTTAGGGGTGTCCAGCTTATTTTAAATGATTACAAACTGACAAGCTCGGACCTAGGTTCGATAAGTGTAATTTCATAGGATACCCCAAGAAAATGAGGGGATATTATTTTTATCTACTTGCTGAAGAAAAGGTATTTGTTAGTAATAAGGCATACTTTTTGAAAAAAAAAATTCTTAGTGAAAGAATAAGTGCCTCTAAAATCGAGCTTGACGAAGTTCGACAGATAGAAGAACCACACTAATGATTGAATTAGAATCAAATTTGATAAGATCAAACCCAGAGCGCAATACACAAATATTCTTAAGGCAATCCGATAGAGTACCGCATCAACTGAACAGATCTACGATTTTTTGGTCTGGAATGGGGATCCTATTGCACTCGATGAGAATGATGAGGATCAAATTATTTATATGGATGCTATGCAGAGGTCTAACTCTGATAATGGCTTGAAGCCAAGAAATCTGAAATATAGTCCATGAAGGTCAATGACGTATGGACGTTAGCTGACCCACCTGAAGGGGTTAAACCCATAAGGTGTAAATGGGTCTTCAAAAAGAAGAGGAGCGTAGACAGAAAGGTGGAGACCTATAAAACCTATTTGGTTGTCAAGAGTTATCATCAGTGTTATGGTACTGACTATGATGAGATATTTTCTCCTGTGATAATACTCAAGTCCATTCGGATTATGCTTGCGATAGCAGCGTACCTGAATTATGAAGTCTGATAAATAGATGTGAAGACAACTTTCTTTATTTTAGTCTTCCGCTGTATGATCTTGAAAAAGTTTCAAGATGCCCACAGGTCCCAGGATCGAAACCTGGCTCTGATACCAATTGAAGGAACCTTATCTAGGGTTTCAGGGTTAGATCTTGAAAAAGAGGGTTAGATCTTGAAACTTTTTCAAGATCATACAGCGGAAGACTAAAATAAATCAAAATTTATTTTCTAAGATCAGAAAATCCCTAGATCTAAGATCCTATTACATGATTATTACATGACATTAAATCAAAAATTAAAATATATAAATATAGTATGAACTACATGTTGATCATATCAACATGTTTCTATACTAGCTACATCTAATGTATGTATTAAACAATAGATCAGATCTATTACCTTATAAGTTAGACGTTCTAACCTTATTGATCTGGGCTTGAGGATGATGTTGCAAGCCGCACACGCGTCCGGCCTCTAGGAGTCGTCCACACGAGCCCACGAATCTCGATCTGAAGTCCTGCTTCAGGAAATCAGCACAGTATGCTAGTACTGCGCTGATCCTTCTTTGATGGTTGATCAGGTACCTCCTTCTTCTTGATTTGGACTCTTCCAAAGATGGAAAGTAGAAGGAGGAGTTTCAGATCTGAGACGCTCTCAGGAAACTCAAGATGGAAGGAGGAAAGACATGAAAATAAAAACCCTAGAAGAAGACCCTCTTCTTCTTCACGTTTTTCTCTCTAGACACCCAAACCTGCGTCTTTTATATCTCCACGACCCAAAGGAATTTCTCTCTGATTTTTTGGATGGCCCAAAGGTCTCTCAAATCTCTATCTCCTCTTAAAATTTTACAAAGAAAATCATCTTATATAGAGAGATATGATAGAGTCCTTGTCTAGGTCAAACACATAGTCAAGGCTTATCCAAACATGGCAAGTTAAGGGACGCCCAACTCTTGAGCACCTCCTCCATATTTTCGTGCATGGATCACCAGAAAAGGGTGTACAATATAAACCCTAAAAGCCACAAAAATTCCAAAAAAAATTTGGATAAATTCGATGCAAAATTGAAAGAGTTTTGGATTTCTAAAACTCTATCTCATAGAATTCAAAATCCAAACTTATTCCTTTTATATTTGATCCAAACCACCTTCCATGTAAGAAAGAAGAGAAGAACCTTTTATGAACGTGGGAGAAATCTGGGAGAGGGCTTTTGTCGCACAAAATAAGTGGAGATTGGCGTTGAATAAGAGAGAGGGCGTGGAGAAGGATTATGTGGCGCAAGGTGGAATCCTAGTCCTACTAGGATTCTGTCTCATAACTTGTTTTAATTTGGTTTCCCAAACCAAATCAAATCAAAATTAGATCAACCAAATTAAAATAGGTCTTAACCTAATTAAGAACCTAATTTAATCAGATTAAATTATATTTAAATCTGATTTAATTTTCTAATCAAATTAGAAATTAGATTGACCCAAGTCCTAGTTGAACTTGGACTAGTTTTTCCTTGCACTTGGCTTATCCAATAAACCAATTGGACTTGATCCAATCAAGTCCAAACTAAATCTAATTAAATCATATTTAATTAGACTTAATCTCATCCCATTGGCTTAATCAAATTAAGCTAATTAGCAATCAAATTGCTAATAGTTCCTCCTGCAACACTTGCACTGGGTTAAATGTCAATCGTATTGATCATTTAACCATAGAACGATTTTTAATCGTTGATCAACCATCTGATCGGATCATGAACTCTAATGTGTGTGACCTCATAGGTCCGAACCTAAGCCGGTAGCATAGGAACAAATTCCTATACCAATCGAAGTGACCGTCTAGCAATGGTACCTGACGACCGGATAGGTCGAATGTGTAGAACAACATCCTTAGAACCCATGCGGATATAGTTTTCATATAATTCATCCCCTTGACCACATTGTATTTCAAAATATCAAATCTATCTGATGGATTACCCTGGCCAAGGTTTTGCTAAATTGAAATACAGCGACTCATTCTTCTCCAACTCTTGGAGTGGTCAATCCCATCTCGATCACACTCTGACTTCGCAAGTACTTGACTGTGCCCAGAAGCCTTCCGTCCCTGAATTAGAAATTCAGTTAGTCCAGTACCAAAGCACAGTGAGTTGCTTGCAAGTCACTGAGGCGATCTCAAGTCTAAGGGACACTTATACCTATATCCCATCAGAGACATTCTCGATAGCAGAATGCTCTGGAGTTGGTCACGTTCAATGATGATGTACCCTTACATCTCACTTGTATGCCATACCAGTGTCTCCACACTCTTTGGTTAAGAGGACAACCAACCCATATGGCCTACAGCGACTTATGCTCGATAGAAGCTGTCGTCCTTATTAACAGCCTATCATTTGGTCGTGAACAGTTTTAAGGACTAATCGATAAATCCTCTCTTTATCGAATCTAAATAGTCCTAAGGACTTTATCATAACAACGGAGTTCATTAGAAGATGAAAGCTTATGATGAAAATGCCAAATATATTTTATTTATTAACAAATCAATTACAATACTTGGTTGCTCAACCGTCAACAGCTTGACGATTGGCTTTTTGGGACACATTTCCCAACAACTCCCACTTGTCCTAAAGCCACTCGGCACAGTATCTAATACCCATCTTCGACTTGTGGTTGTCGAACTCCTTTATTGCCAAGGCTTTAGTGAAGGGGTCGGCTAGGTTCTCCTTTCCGTCGATCTTCTGAAGGTCGACGTCACCTCGATCCACGATCTCTCAGATCAGGTGGAAGCGGCGCAAGATGTGCTTCGTCCGCTAATGTGCTTTGGGTTCCTTCACCTGAGCTATGGCACCAGTGCTGTCGCAATAGAGCAGGACTAGACCATCGAGGGAGGGTGCTACTCCGAGCTCGTTGATAAATTTCCTCAGCCACACAGCTTCCTTCGCAGCATCTGATGCTGCGATATACTCCGCTTCACAAACAGAGTCTGCCACAGTATGCTGCTTGGAACTCTTCCAGCAGATGGCTCCACCATTCAGAGTAAAGATATAACCCAACACGCTCCTGCTGTCATCATGGTCAGATTGGAAGCTGGAGTCTGTGAACCCCACAAGTTTCAGATCGACTCGCCATAAACCAACCATTGGTCCTTAGTATTTCTCAAATACTTAAGGATGGCTTTAACCACTTTCCAGTGATTTTCTCCAGGATCAGATTGGTATCTACTCACTACTCCTAGTGAGTATGCCACATCTGGTCTTGTACATGTCATGGCGCACATGATAGATCCCACGGCTGAAGCATATAGGACTCTACTCATACGCTCTCTCTCTTTAGGAGTTGTCGGACAATCCTTCTTAGAGAGAGATATTTCTTGGCCTATCGGTAGATAGCCTTTCTTGGAATTCTCCATGCTGAACCTCTTCAGCACAGTGTCTATGTACATGGACTGGGATAACCCAAGCATCCTTTTAGATCTATCCCTATAGATCTTCATCCCTAGGATGTAGGATGCTTCACCCAAATCCTCCATGGAGAACTACGATGACAACCAAACTTTTATTCCCTGTAGTGCGGGGATGTCATTCCCGATTAAGAGAATGTCATCCACGTACAAGACAAGGAATACCACAACTGGACCATTTGCCCATTTATAGATGCAGGGCTCTTCTCCATTCTTAATGAAGCCATACGTTTTGATCACCTTATCAAAATGCATGTTCCAACTCCGAGAAGCTTGCTTCAGTCCATAAATGGATCTCTGAAGCTTGCACACCTTGGACTCATCTGTGGATGTAAACCCTTCAGGTTGTATCATATACACCTCTTCAGTCAGCTCTCCATTCAGGAAAGTTATCTTTACATCCATCTGCCAGATCTCATAATCCAGATGGGCAGCTATTGCAAGCATTATCCGAATAGATTTGAGCATTGCCATAGGGGAAAACATCTCGTCATAGTCAATACCATAACGTTAACGATACCCCTTGGCAACCAGACGGGCTTTATAGGTCTCCACCTTTCCGTCTGCGCCCTCTTCCTTTTGAAGACCCATTTACACCCAATGGGTTTAACCCCTTCAGGTGGGTCAACCAATGTCCATACATCGTTGACCTTCATGGACTCCATTTTAGATTTCATGGCTTCAAGCCATTTCTCGGAATCAGGTCTCTGCATAGCATCCATATAGGTGATCGGATCCTCATTATTCTCATCAAGTTCGATGGGATCACCATCCCAGACCAAGAAACCGTAGTATCTGTCCGACTGACGCGGTACTCTACCGGATCGCCTTAATGGTGCAGGTATATTGGGCTTCGGATGTGATCTAATCATATCCGACTCAGGTTCAGCTATTGGTGTCGGTTTTTCTACCTGTTGAACTTCATCAAGTTCAACCTTAGAGGCAACGGTTCCTTCACCAAGGAACTCCTTTTCTAAAAAGATTGCCTTAAGGCTGACGAACACCTTTTGTTCATCAGCATGGTAGAAAAAATATCCTTTTGTCTCTTTGGGGTACCCTATGAATGAGCATTTATCAGACCTAGGTCCAAGTTTGTCTGTGACTAATCGTTTGACATAGGCCGGGCACCCCCAGACCCTAAGGTGTGAAAGTACTGGCTTACGCCCTGTCCATATCTCATATGGAGTCTTAATTATAGACTTACTTGGAATCCTATTTAACAGATAACAGGCCGATTCGAGTGCATATCCCCAGAAGGATATCAGCAAGCTAGCAAAAACCCATCATGGATCGGATCATGTCTAACAGAGTCCGATTCCTCCTTTCAGACACACCATTATGCTGTGGTGTTCCTGGAGGAGTCCATTGGGAGAGAATCCCATTCTCTCCTAGATATGTGAGAAATTCACTAGAAAGGTATTCTCCTCCTCGATCAGATCGAAGAGTTTTAATACTCTTCCCAGTTTATTTTTCTACTTCACTTCGGAATCGTTTGAACATTTCAAATGAATCCGACTTATGTTTCATCAAATAGACATATCCATATCGGGATAGGTTATCCGTGAAAGTTATGAAGTAGAAATATCCACCTCTAGCACTTGTGCTCATGGGCCCACATACATCAGTATGTACTAGGCCCAAGAGCTCAGTAGCTCTCTCACCTTTTCCAGTAAAAGGTGACTTGATCATTTTACCAAGAAGACAGGACTCACAGGTTGGAAGTGATTCACAATCACTAACTTCGAGGATTTCCTCTTGAGTCAACCTGCTTATTCTGTTCTTGTTTATATGACCTAGCCTACAGTGCCATAAATAGATATCTGACACACTATCTAATCTAGGGTGCTTGCCAGTAGAATAGACTCTTATCAGGCTTGACCTTTTTGGTCTGGCTCTGCACTGATGTCCTAGCCTGAACTTGCACCTTCTTTACTTTCTTCTTCTTGTTCTTTTTCTCTTTCTCAAAAGGTTGAGAACCAGAAGACGAACCTCCCACTAAATTCACCGACTCCTTGTGAAGTTGGTGATCCTTCTCAAAGTTCTGAAGCAACCCCAGTAACCCGTGGTAGTTCTCTTCAGGCTTTGTCATTCTATAATAAGTGAGGAATGGGAGATAAGACTTGAGCAGCGAGTTCAGTATTACATCTTTCCCAAGCTGCTCATGCAAGGGAAAGCCGAGCTTGCTCAATCGTTCCATCAGCTCGATCATGTACAATACATGATCAGTGACAGAGGCACCATCCCACATTTTGGCGTTGAAGATGGCACAACTAGTCTTGTGCCTCTCCACGTCATCGGGTGTGCCAAAGGCATCCTCCAACACTAGAAGCTTGTCCTTTGGTTGAGCCGTCTCGAATCTGCGACTGAACTCGTCGCTCATGATAGCCAACATGATACAGCGCACTGTAGTCCGATCACTTAGCCACTTCTGGTAAGTGTCTCTGATTGTTCCACGTGCATTGACAGCTGGCTCCTCAGGTGCAGGATCTATTATCACATATAGGATCCGTTCATGCTCCAGGACTATCTTCAACTTTCGGTACCAGCTACCGAAGTTGGGTCCCACCAACTTATCATTGTCCAACAATGATCGGAGCGATAAGGAAGTGGCCATATTTACACAAAGGAGAACCATAACCTAATTAGTAATTGATTCATTAAACCTAAAGATTTGGACTTTAATCAAAAGGTTTCTCCCACTATTTTATTCGAATTGGTAGCCTCTACCTCCAATTCGAGGAATTACCCTAATTCCTTAGCGGGTACTAGAATCCATTTAGACTGCACACAAGCCCAACTTTGGTTGGCCAACCCATGTACATCTAGGGGTAGGTTCATAACCAATTGTTTCTCTAAACAATTTCTAGTAATTTTAATTTTGCCCCAGAAACCTAATCAGTAGGCTTTGGCCTCCACTGTAAGGATCCGGTTAGGTCCAACCATTAACATGATTATACTTGGTGTATCTAACCAACGAATGATTAAGCCCAACTTTGGTTGGCTCACTTAACCACCATTAGAGAGACACTTCCAAGTCGTCATATGATGAGTGATAATTCCATTAGTCAACAAGCACCAGGCCTTTGGGTCTGCAATGATTATTGAGTTCATGGACTCATTATCAAACACCTTAATGGGAGGCTATGACTCAGTTATCTCCATAACTTTATCATTTTAAGGACCTAATAATTTTAGAGGATTTAAATAATATAGAGGATGAGGTCAGATGAACCAGCTTATCATGATCCTCCCACTGGCTTCACCAAGTCAGCTTAAGGGAGACCAGGGCTGGTTTAGGAGCACCTAAATCAGTCACACTGATTTACCTAGCTGACATGGGTCAGCTCGAATAGTCAAGTGATCCGATCAAAACATAATTTCACCAAGAGGCCAGGTAAGTTCGATCAGTGGGAGGGTCTGCCAAAGCTTGCCTTAGACACCATCAGAAATGGCCAGGTAAGCGGGCTCCCAATTAAAAACCACCGGTCTGGTTTACCTTAGACACCAACTGGTTTAATTAGTTTCGATTAGATCAACCTAACAGTTCGTGCTAGATCGCTTAGCCAAAAATCAAGTCCATTTGGTTCTCGTTAAAGACATGGACTTGACCAACTACCACTATTATAATTGATCTAGAGAATCCTTGACCTAATCTAAGACAACAATTGATTAGATTTAGTCAAATCTCTAATTAAGTCCATCTTTAATCTAACCATAGGTCTAACCCAATTAATGGACCTAATTCACACTAACCCATTAACCCAATGTGTTATGATTTATGTCTTAGGTTCTTCAATTCACAATCCTAGAACCTAATCAAACAACTTCTTAATTCTTAATTAAGTTTTGCGCTGGGGGTTCGGTTTGGCTTTTCAAAAAATAATTTTTATATTTGTAAAATAATTTTACAATATGATTCTACCAATCATATTGCATGTTTGATTCATAATCAAGATGCAAGTGAAATAAACATGAAACTACTTTAGATCTAATCTAAACAGGTTCATGTAATTGAAACAATTTCAACTTTAAATAATTTCTTTGCATAAAAATTATTAACAAAGAGATTTTATTTCAGATTTAAACATCTTTTAAATCTAATAAATTATAAATTTAATCTAGATCATATCTAATAAATTTATGATTAAAGATAGATCTACACAAACTAGGACAACCTTTGCACTGTAAGGGGTAAACCTTACAGCAGGACAACCTTGCAGTTTATGATTGATCTAAAATTTTAATTTTAGAATTAATAATCAGATTATAAATTAGATCTAATCTAAAAAATAATCTAAGCATGTATAAATAATCATGTAATAAAGAACCTAGGCTCTGATACCAATTGAAGGAACCTTATCTAGGGTTTCAGGTGAGTCCAAGGTGTGCAAGCTTTAGAGATCTATTTATGGATTGAAGCAAGCATCTCGGAGTTGGAACATATATTTTGATAAGATGATCAGAACGTATGGCTTCATTAGGAATGGAGAGGAACCCTGTATATATAAGTGGGCTAATGGTTCAATAATTATATTTCTTGTTTTGTACGTGGACGATATTCTCTTAATTGAGAATGATGTCCCTATATTATAGAGAATAAATGTGTGGCTATTGTCACAATTCTCCATGAAATATCTGAGAGAAGCAGTCTACATTCTAGGGATGAAGATCTATAGAGATAGATCTAAGAGGCTACTCGGGCTTTCTCAATCTACGTACATAGATACCATGCTGAAACAGTTCAGCATGGAGAATTTCAAGATAGGCTATCTTCCGATAGGCCATGAAATTTTTCTCTCGAAGAAGATTTGTCCGACAAATCCTCAAGAGAGAGTGCATATGAGTAGAGTTTCATATGCTTCGACAGTGGGTTCTATTATGTATGCCATGACATGTATGAGACCAGACATGGCATACTCACTAGAGATAGTGAGTAGATATCAGTATGATCCAAGAGAAAACCACTGAAAGGTCGTAAAGATCATTCTTAAGTATTTGAGAAATACTAAAGACCAGTGGCTTGTATATGATGAAACAGACTTGAAACTAGTGGGGTTCACCGACTCTATCTTTTAGTCTAACTATGATGATAGCAAGAGTGTGTCGAGTTATATTTCTACCCTGAATGGTTGAGCGATCTGCTGAAAAAATTTTAAGCAGCACACTATGGCTGACTCTATTTGCGAAGCAGAGTATATCGTAGCATCCGATGCTGCAAAGGAAGCTATATAGTTATGAAAGTTCATCAACGAGCTTGGAGTGGCACCCTCCGTTGATGGCCCTGTCTTGTTATACTATGACAATACTGAAGTCATTACTCAAGCTAAGGAGTCGAGGTCCTATTAGTGCACCAAGCATATTCTGCGCCACTATCACCTTATCTGAGAGATCGTGGATCGAGGTGATGTGGACTTTCAGAAGATTGACAGAAAGCAGAACCTAGCCAATCCATTTACTAAAGCTCTTAAAATCAAAGAGTTCGATAATCACAAGTTGAAGATGGGTATACAATACTTTACCGATCGGCTTTAGTCCAAATGAAAGTTGTTGAAAATATATCCCAAAGTCAATCGTTAGTCTATTGACGATTGTGCTCATTCTTATAAATTGTATATAAATTTTTATTAATAAAAATTATTTGATATTTTTATTTCAAATTATCTATCTTTAAACTTCTGTGTTGTAATAAAATCCTTAGGACTATAATTAATCGAGAAAGGAGGATTTGTCATTTAGTCCTTAAAAATGTTCACGATCAAATGATATGCTATTAATAGGAAGATAGCAATATTGAATATAGGTCATTGTATACTATATGAGTTAGTTATCCTTTTAACCAAGGAGTGTAGAGACACTGTTATGGCACATAGATGGTATGTAAAAGTACATTAGCATCGAGCATGATCATATACTGAGCACTCTGTTGTCAAGAGTAGCTGGTGAGTAGTATAGGTATAAGTGTCCCTCAGATCTGAGACCACTATGGTGAGTTGTAAGTAACTCACTGTACTTTAATATCAAACCATCTAAGTTTCTAACTCAGTGACGGAAGAATATTGGGTGCAGTCAAGTACTTATCAAGTCGGTGTATGAGTCAAGATGAAATTGACCCCTCTAAATTAGTAGGAGATATGCATCAATGTATTTCAATTTAGTAAAACCTTGAACAGGGTAATCCATGAAATGAATTTGAAAGATTGAAATACTATGTGGTCGACTAAATTAGGATTGATAGTTAAACCTTAGGTCACCTTGAGCATTAGGGTCAGAGGGATGAATTATACGGTAACCATACACTAGTAGGTTCTAGAATGTTGCTTTGCAATACTTCGACCAATCCGAACGTCCGATCACCATTGCTAGATGGTACATCAATTGGTATAAAAGTTTTTTTATGCTATCAGCTTAGGTTCGAACCTATAGGGTCATACGTATTAGAAGATTTGATCAGATCTGATGGCTGAAAAGTCCAATTGGATTATCTCTAGTGAGGAGTCCTACTGGGATTGGGACTCTGGAGGAGAGTTTGATTGGGACTAGGACTCTACTATTTATAGAGAATTAATTAATAATTAGATTATTAATTGACTCAATTTGATTGAGTAAAGAGCTTTGGATCAAGTCTAATTGAATTGATTCAGTTTGACTCTGATTGGGTTTGATATGATCAAGCCTGATTACAAGAAAAATTTGATCCTGATTCGATTAGAGTTTAGACTCCTCTAATTTTTAATTGAATTAGAAATTCATTAAGATAATTAATTTTCTAATTGGATTATGTCTATTTCTATCATTGGGTTCAATCCAAATTTGATTTGGATTAGAATCAGATTAAAAATGAAGAGTCCAAGTCGACTACGACTCTATCCTTATCTCCTTGCGCCACACTTGGAACCATACCCAAATCTCCATGCCAAATTGGATTTGGCTTGATATTTTTAGTGTCATGAGAGAGAGTCCAATAAGGGTGGGCAGCAAAGGTTGATGATTCATAATCCTATCTGTTACCTAATTTGAATGCGATCCGAATTAGAGATAAGGTGAAAACAAGGAAAGGAATTTTTCATACAAGGAAGGTTGTTGGTGCCTTAATGATAAACCCTATTTTTCATGGAGAGTTCTTAGGTGTGTGAGACATCGGATTCCTTCTCCAAACCAAAAAATCTTTTCTAAAATTTTTTGAGATACCAAAAGTTGTTTGGCGTGGACTCTTGGGCACCCTCTTCCTTGGATAAAAACCCTAGACCTTGCCTATAAAATAGGTGGCCCTCTTCTTGGCATCATGCATCAATTTCCTTTGCTGGTTTTTGATTTTCTAGAGCTCCTCTCCTCTTCCTCTCTTCTTCCTCCAAATCACTTTATCCTTTGGAGTATCCAAGGTATTTAAAGAAGAAGGAAGAAATCAGCCATCGAAGTTGCTTGCAGGTTAGCACCTCCAAGCCCCTGATCTGCACCAGTCTTCGTGTGGATTTCTTATAGAGGCCAGATGACTTTGTGTGGCTGTAAGTAATCTAAGGAATATCTTCTCCATGTGTTGGACTAGAGAAAGATCAAGATCTAATTGGTTTGGTAATTGTTTTTAACCTGTCTTGATCATATTGTTAGATGTAATAGTTAGATCTAGGATTTCAGCATCGATGAGATCAATGTGAGTTTTTATTTTCAGATCTAAAGTACATCATATATCATATTTTTGTCATGGCATGGTAGTCTAGATTTGATCTTATGCATGTGATTTAGATTAAATAGTTTAATCTTACTCTTCTACTGCATAAAAAATTTGAAATTGCATGCATAGTACTACCCATGTTTCCTTCAATGGTCAAGTTAGCTGGCCAAAATCGGATCTAATCATTTGGTAGTTAGATTCGTAAGTATGATCATGTTGATGGTTGGACCTAACCAGGGCTTGCAGAGAAGACCAAAGTCAACTGAAAAGTTATATGGGGCTAAACCGACTACTAAAAATTGTTTGATGAAATAATTGCTTAATGAACCTACCCATGGATGCATGCACATGGGTGAGCCGGCCAAAGTTGAGCTTGTATGCAGTCTGTGTGGATTCTAGTACCTGCAAAAAAATTAAAAAAATTCTTTGAATAGAAGGTAGAGGCTATCAATTTGTATAAAATAGTGGGAGAACTTTTAAACTAAAGTCCATGTCTTTAGGCTTAATTAATTAATATACTAATTAGGTTTTGGTTTTTCCTTATGTGTGTAGATATGGCCTCAAACTTGTCACTCCATTCACTATTGGACAATGAAAAGTTGATGGGATCCAATATCGATAACTAGTATCAAAAATTCAAAATCATCCTGGAGCATGAATGGATCTTATATGTGATTACAAATTCAGCACCTGAGGAGCTTGCTCCTAACGCTCGTGGCATGGTCAGAGACACTTACTTAAGGTGGCTGAACGACCGCACCACGATGCATTGCAATATGCTGGCCTCCATGAACGACGAGTTCAGCTGAATGTTCGTAGAGGCTCAGCTAGAGGACATGCTCCAAGTGTTGAGAGAACCTTTGCTACTATCTGAAAGAATGATGCCCTACAAGCCAACTGCATACGGGATGAGATAGAGTATTTTCTGTAATTTATCTTTCAGATTCATATAATTGATAATAATTTATTAATAAAATAGGTATTTTTGATTTATTGTATGCTGCATCTTATTGTTTTAAGATTATAATGAACTCCATAGGTTCGGACAATGGTTTTAAGGTCGTGATGAGATCACGCCAGTAAGACCTAAATTCTTGATAGCCATGATCTAAAATATTTTTAATCATTAGTTCATTAAGTCGGGGATTAATGATAATGATAAGACTGGCATGTCCTATATATGCTCAAAAATTAGGGTTGTTAATCTCACAACCACTTGTATAGTAACACTAATACAAAGATATGGGTGCTCATTAGAGAATGAGTTCACTAAATAGACCTACGAGAGAATATTAGATGGAGTCTTATTTACATGTCAACTGATGATTCTCTAGTGAGAGTTGTGTAAGTGATCATTTGATCTGAGATCACCATAGTATCTTGTGTGCATGGATCCATATTTTGGTTCACTTCCTAACTTGGTTCTTTGATCCTTATATGGGGTGTTCTAGATATGGTAAAATATGCATAAAGATTGTGAGTGATCAATAAGGGATCAGCTACTTATAATAAGGAGAGCAAACATTCTATGTGATCTCATAGGTCAGTGATTCTTGAAGTCTTTGGCCAAAGCAAGATGATAATTAGAAAAGAGTTTCTAATATATCATCAACTGAATCATCACCTTCTGATCGAGATAAATAGAGATAAGTAATTGAGTTTAATATATTTCCATACCCACAGCTCATCTGGGATGTTGTTTGACTGAAAGATTGAATTACACGGTAACTTGCCATTGAAGGATATTTTGGTAATTTTTTATCAAAATTTTAAATCTTTCAGATAGTCATGATACGTTGTTAGATATCAATCTAGACTTATGGACTCATCAAAATTAAAAGAGTTTAACTTTGAAATCAATTAGGAAGAGTCCTAGTTGATTGGGACTCTTTGGATGACCTAATCTAATCGGATTAGGGTTACGTCGAAAGGCTTGATCCACTGCTGGCTGGATTTAGAACCCAATGGATCACACACTTTGAGATTTAGCTTTGATCTGATTTAATTAGAGTTTAATATAAATTTTATGGGTTAATTGATATACTAGCATATTGTATTAACCCAAGTTCCTAAATTAGTTTAGATCAAAGTGTTTGAGCTAACCTAGACCAGTTGTCTTTGACCTAATGGGATTAGGTCTATCTTAATTAGTTTCCTATCTAATTTGAATCAATTTCAGGTGGAGGACTCCTCTATGTCCACTAGAAGCCACACCCAAAAATAAATACCACCACACTCATTTTGGCATGTGAAGATGAAGAGTCCTTCTTCTTGAAGACTCTTATCTTAATGCATTGCCTTAACTTCTCAACCTGATCTCTTATGATTTAATGCCAATTTAATATGAGATTTTTATGGCACATAGAAGAGGGAGAGTCCTTTTGTGAGAAGGCTCTCTTGCACTATAATTCCATATGGTGAATTTATTCACCGTATGAGAAAGTGGAGCAGCAAAGGTTGGCGACCCTTAGTCCCATGACATGTCTCTTGGTCCTTTATATATATAGGACATCCCATATGACCTAGCTACTAGGAATTTGGGTGAAAACTAGAGATAAGAGGTGTGTGAATTAGTGAAAAAATTTTGGAAAAATCTAAGAAAAAGGCAAGGAGAAATTGAGTGGCAAAATTTGTAAGAAGGGTGGTGAGAGAATTAGCAAGTGTTGCTAGCGTGCCCTAGAGTTTGATATTTCCATATGTTGGAGCCAAAAATCAAATCCTTGATTGTGAGACATCTAAAAAGTATCTTCTTGGCATGATCCTGGTAGTAAATTTGGAGGTGACTGGGCTTTGGCATTATCATTCTTTGAGTTCGAAGTCGGTAATGTTCTTGAGAAGATAAGGCTGCGATAGCGCATTGGTTAGGAAGGACCTTGGCCAACTTTCGTGTGGATCATCATTGGAGGGCTTCTACTTTGAAGTCTCGTGGAAATTACCAATGTGCCACATTATCGTTTTGGTGAAAGTAAAAATTCTATCCCTTTTGCATGCTTGTTTTGTTTTGATCGACATCGGCAAGGTGATTCTAGGGTTTGGGTTTCGGATCGATAGTTTTATATGTTAAAGCTATTGACTTGTTTGATTTTAAAATTTTAAAAATTATTTTTTACTACATGATCAAAATCCAACAGTAGTATCAGAGCCATCTTTATCTGATTCGATCAAACAAGTGGAAAGTAGTGCATAGAATTATTCTTACTCATATATTGCCAAGAATATTGCTTCAATTTTTAGCATCAATCTTTAAAATCAAAAAAAATATTTTTGACTTTATATGTACCATAGTTTTAAATTTTAGTTATTAAAATTATGAATTTATGATAATTTAAAATTTATATTATCATGGTAGTGTGATGCTTAAATCGATATATGGTTAAGGGTGTTTTGCATGCCTAATATGATTAGGGGTTGCTTTATTATTTCAATTTGCTTGTCATATGTTATGACTTGAATTGCACCCTTATATGATTTTTGGCATAATTATATGATTGCTATTATGATTTGTGATTACATGCCATATTGTATAATATGTAAAATACATTTTATGTAGTCGTAGTTAGGATGTACCGAGACCAATTCAAAGATCCTCTTAAAAATTATATTAAGTTATAATGTCAGGATCACTTTCATATCAAAAGTCAAATTCTTTTCACTAATTGGTGTCGAAAAAAATGTGAAATATGATTTTCTAATTAGGTCCGTATGCTGGCCTGACCAACTTTGTTGGTGTCTAAGAAAAGCTATAGGGAGCCTCCCACCTACTGACCTAGTCAATTTGATCTTATTAAATTTGGAACTTAGATTGATTAGTGATGTAGATATTACAAGGGCCTTCCTTCAAACTTGATCAATAGAGTATGTCAAGATCTTAGTGAGCTTGTTGTGCTATCCACAAGGCTTACTATAGAAATTGGTATGATGTTGACCAAGTGTATTTTGATGCTTATGGTATATTTTGAATAGTGTTGTTTGTTGTACTATCCATAAGGGCAGCATTGTTTAAGTATGACCATATGAGATTGAAGGATCAACTTAACTAGAATACTATAACCTGTTGTGCTATCCACAAGGCTATATGTGATCTAGAGGTCAGAGAGAAAAATATTGAGAATTGTAGAGGTACAATTGGTAAAGAGTTATCTACTTTTGAACTCATGAATAGTTGTTGAGGTGTTTGTGAGGAATAGGGATCTCAACCTCACTAAGAAATATTAGTATGTTTCTCGATTTTCATACTTGAGGGCTATGAAGTTTGATAAAATAGTGGGAGACATAATTAGACAAAAGTCCTAATCTAGTTATGCTTGTCATCATAAGTTGTCCACTTATATTATATTCTTGTTATTGTAGATTAACTACATATATGGCATCTTCACTGTCACTTAGAGGCATACTATATGCAAACAAATTGACTGGACCTAACTACATAGACTAGTTAAAAAGCTTGAGAATTATTCTCACTCAGGAGAAAGTCTCCTACATTCTGGATACGCCTGCACCAGATTCACTTGGGGAAGATGCTTCCAAGAGGAAAGGGCCAAATACAAGATGTGAAAAAATGATAGTGTGACTGTCAAATGCATCATGCTTGCCTCCATGAGCCACGAGCTTCAGAGACAGCATGAGGTATGGATGTTCCCTCTATACTCATCTTAAAGAGTTATACGGGGAACAAAGTCGAATTGCTCGATATGAGATATCAAAGTAGTTGTTCCGTGTTCCATGACTGAAGGCACCTCTATGCAAATGTATGTCCTGAAGATGATTGATTCGATCACTCATCTGGGACAGCTGGGCTTTACCATGGATAGTGAACTGAGCCAGGATTTGATCTTGCAGTCTCTCCTAACTCTTTTTCTCAGTTTGTTATAAATTACTATATGAACAAACTGAACATCAGCCTGCAGAGCTGCTGAACATGTTGAAAACAGTAGAGAGCTATTTCAAGGGTGAAAAGCTCCAGTACTTCTTGTTGATAAGATCAATAAGAAGAAGATGAAGAAGAGTTTTAAGAAAAAGATGAATCCTAAGGCTAGCATCTCTAAGAAAAAGATGAAGAACATCTCCACCAAAGGTACTTGCTATCACTGTGGCAAGGAGGGCCATTGGAAGAGGAATTGCAAAGAATACCTTGCAACCATGAAATCGACAAATATTGCTAAAGGTTTGTATATGATACAAATTAACTTATCATTAAGTACTTCATTTTCAGATTCTTAGGTATTAGATACCATCTGTGGTTCACACCTTTGCAAATCATTGTAGGGTCTACAAAAAATAAAGTCTGAATAAAGGTGACTTCAAGCTGTTCGATGCTAGTAGAGAATCCATTCAGGTCGAAGCCGTAGGAATTAGGATTTTGAAGTTGCCTTCAGGCAAAATTTTGAAACTCAAGATCTGTTATTATATTTTTAATATTGTTAGAAATATTATTTCTATACCATTATTATTGAAATAAAATTTTAAAATAAAAGTAAAGAATAATGGTTGTTCTATATATTTTTTTAATAAATATTATAGAAGTACTTTTATTGATAATGATCTTTTATTTTTTTCACTTAATGATAATGTATTTATATTGATAGTATGAAGAAAAAAAGAGAGAGGATATGAATGTCACATCCTTCTGGCACCATCATTTTGGTCATATAAATGAGTCGAGAATTAACAAGTTATACAAAGATAATTTTTTGATCCTTATGATTATGAATCATATAAAATATGTGAATCTTGTCTCATAAAAATAATGACAAGACTCCATTTACTAGACATGGAGAAAGGGCAAGTGACATATTGGACTTGTACATACTAATATTTGTGGTCTAATGTCGACTCAAGCAAGAGGTGGATACTTTTATTTTATCACATTTACTGATAATAAATCTAGGTTTGGATATGTGTATTTAATAAAATACAAATTCAAAGCCTTTGATAAATTTAAAGAGTATCAAAGAATGATTGAGAAATAAATTAGTAAAAGTATTAAAGCTCTTCGATCTGATTCAAGAAGAGAATACTTGTCTAATGAGTTTCTCAATTATTTGAAATAAAATAAAATACTCTCTTAATGAATACCTCCTTATACTCTACAATTAAATAAAATTATGAAAAAAAGAATCGTACCTTATTAAATATGGTGCGGTCCATGATGTGTTTCATGGATCTTCCGATATCCTTCTGGGGATATGCTCTTGAGGCCGCAGCGTATGTCCTAAATAAAGTGCCTTCTAAGTCTGTTTCTAGCACTCCATATGAAATATAGAAAGAAAAAAGATCCAATCTTAAGCATCTTAAGATTTGGGGTTGCCCGACTTATGTAAAAAATATTGATGGACATAAGCTAGATGCTAGATCAGAAAAATACATGTTTATAGGTTATCCTAAGGAGAGTTTAGGATACTACTTCTACAAACCTACTTAATAAAAAGTGTTTGTTGGTAGGTATGCCATTTTCTTAGAGAAAGAGTTTATCCAAGAAGGAGGCAGTGGGAGGTCTGTTGAACTTGTGGAAGTTCAAAACTTATAATCTTTTCAGAATTCATAAAATAGTTCTCAACCAAATGTGTCCATTGTTGAGGCACAGCCACATCACACACCTCCTTTCTAAAGTTCAAGTAAAGTGCATAATATACCACTCAAATATGGATTTGTCATTAAGAATGATAATACATCCCACATTATTGAGAATGATGATCCCATGATCTATTCGGAAGCTATCATGAGTAGTGACTCTGACAAATGGCTCAATACCATGAAATCTGAAATAGACTCCACGTATAGCAACCAAGTTTGGACTTTGGTTGACGTGCCTGAGGGTGTGACCCCAATAGGCCATAAATGGGTCTTCGAAAAGAAGATTGGAGCAGATGGCTAGGTAGAAATTTATAAGGCCAGACTGGTGGCAAAAGGTTTCAAACAAAAATAAGATATTGATTATGAAGAGATCTTTTCGTCGGTAGCCATGCTCAAGTCTATTCGAATAATGCTTGCTATTGTAGCATACCATGACTATAAGATCTAACAGATGGATGTCAAGACTACCTTCTACAATGAAAATCTTGAGGAAAAAATCTATATGATTCAGTCAGAGAGATTTATCTCTAGTGAGAGAGCAAATCAGGTATGTAAACTAAATAGATCCATTTATGGATTAAAACAAGCATCGAGGAGTTGGAACATCCATTTTGATGAGATAGTCAAATTATTTGGCTTCATAAAAAATATTGATGAATCTTGTGTATACAAGAAGACTAGTAAAAATGCTATTATTTTTTTGGTCTTGTATGTGGACATACTGCTCATTGGGAATGATATTTCGATGTTGCAATCAGTCAAGATATGGCTATTACAAAAGTTTTTCATAAAAGACTTGGGTGAGGCATCCTATATACTAGGTATAAAGATCTATAGCGATAGATCAAAAAAGATACTAGGCTTGTCCCAATCTAGGTACATTGACCTTGTGTTGAAGAGGTTCAACATGGAAGAAAGTAAAAGAGGTTACTTATCCATAGGTCATGGCATACAACTCTCTAAAAAGATCTCCTAAGACACCCGAAGAGAGAAATAGAATGAGTTCTATTCCTTATGCTTCGGCTTAGGATCAATTATGTATGCTATGTTATATACCAGGCCTGATGTGACTTTGTCTTAGGCATTGTAAATAAATTTCAGGCTGATCTTGGGGAGGATCATTGAAAAGCTATAAAAAATATACTCAAGTACTTGAGAAGGACTAGAGATATTTTTCTAATACATGGTGGATCTGATTTAAAACTAGAAGATTATACTGATTCTAGTTTTCAATCTGATCCAGATGATAGTGAATCTATATATGGATATGTGTTCACTCTGTATGGTGGTGCAGTAAGTTAAAAAAATTTCAAACAGTAAAATATTGCTGACTCGATCACTGAGGCTGAGTATATTGCTACTAGTGAGGCTGCTAAGGAGGTCATCTGGATGAAAAAATTTATCACAGAATTGAGTGTGGTTTCAGGGATTGAACAACTTGTGCCCCTTTATTGTGATAATACTGAGGCAGTTGCTCAAGCCAAAAAATATCAAGGTCCATCATAAATCCAAGCACATCCTAAGAAGGTTTCATATCATTTAGGAGATAGTCGAAACACATGATGTGATCGTGGAGCGAGTTGACACCAAGAACAGTATAGTGGACCTGTTCACTAAGGCCTTGTCAATGCAGTAGTTTGATTGCCTCCTTGATAGCATGGGCATCAAGTATAAAGGTGATTGGCTTTAGTGTAAATAGGAGATTGAAAGAATGATGCCCTACAAGCCAACCACATATGGGATGTGATAGGATGTTTTCTATAATTTATCTTTCAGACTCATGTAATCGACACTAATTTATTAATAAAATAGATATTTTTGATCATTGTATGTTGCATCTTATTGTTTTAAGATTATAATGAACCCCATAGGTTCGAACAATGATTTTAGGATCGTGATGAGATCATGTCAGTGAGACCTAAATCTTTGATAGTCATGAACTAAAATATTTCTAGTCGTTGGTTCATTGAGTCGGGGATCAACGATACCGGTAAGACTGGCATGTCCTATGTATGCTCAGAAATGAGGATGGTTGATCTCACAACCACTTATGTGGTAACACTAATACAAAGATATGGGTGCTCATTAGAGAATGAGTTCACTGAATAGACCTACAAAAAAATATCAGATGGAGTCTTATTTATATGTCAACTGATGATTCTCTAGTGGGAGTTGTGAAGTGATCCTTTGACCTAAGATCACCATGGTACCTTGTGTGCATGGATCCATATTTTGGTTTGCTTTCTAACTTGGTTCTTTGATCTTCGTATGGAGTGTTCTGGATGTGGTGAAATATGCATGGAGATTGTGAATGATCAATATGGGATCGGTCACTCCTAATAAGGGGAGTGAACATCCTATGTGATCTCATAGGTCGGTGCTTCTGGAAGTCTTTGATTAAAGCAGGATGATAATTAAAAAAAAATTTCTAATGTATCATCAACTAAATCATCACCTTCTAATCAAGATATATAAAGATAAGTGATTGGGTTTGACATATTTTCATGCTCACAGCTCATCTGGGATGTTGTTTGATTGAAGGATTGAATTACACGATAACTTACCACTGAAGGATATTTTGATAATTTTTTATTAAAATTTTAAATCTTTCAGATAGTCATGACACATTGCTAGACGTTAATCTTGACTTATAGACTTATCAGTATTAAAAGAGTTTAATTTTGAAATCAATTAGGAAGAATCCTAGTTGATTGGGACTCTTTGGGTGACCTAATCTAATCGGATTAGGGTTATGTTAAAAGTCTTGGTCTACTGCTAGCTAAATTTGAAACCCAATAGGTCACACACTTTAGGATTTGGCCTTAATCTAATTTAATTAGAATTTAATATAAATTTTATGGGTTAATTAGATATGCTAGCATATTGTATTAACCTAAGTTTCTAAATTGATTTAGATCAAAGTGTTTGAGCTAACCTAAACTAGTTATCTTTGACCTAATGGGATTGGGTCTATCTTAATTGGTTTCCTACCCAACTTAAAATAATTTCAAGTGGAGAAGGACTTCTCTGCACCCACCAGAATCTATGCCAAAAAATAAGTGCTACCCCACTCATTTTAGCTTGTGAAGATGAAGAGTCCTTCTTCATGAAGAGTCTTATCTTAACACGTTGTCTTAATTTCTCAACCTAATCTCTTATGATTTAATGCCAATTTAATATGGGATTTTTATGGCATGTAGAATAGGGAGAGTCCTTCTATGTTAAGTCTCTCTTGCACCATAATTCTGCATGGTGAATTCATTCACCGTGTGAGATATTGGAGCACCAAAGGTTGGCACCCCTTGGTCCCATGACACGTCTCTTGGTCCCTTATATATATGGGATGTCCCATATGTTCTAGCTATTGGGAATTTGAGTGGAAACCATAGATAAAAGGCTTGTGAATTTGTGAAAAATTTAAAAAAAAATTGAGAAATAGGCAAGAAGAAATTGAGTGGCAAAAGTTGTAAGAAGGGTAGTGAGAGAATTAGCAAGTGTTGCTAGTATGCCTTAAGATTTGGTTTTTCCATGTGTTGGAGCTAAAAATCAAATCTTAGGTTGTGAGACATCTAAAGAGTATCTTCTTAGCATAATCTTGATAGCAAATTTGGAGGTGACTGAGCTTTGACATGATCATTCTTTGAGTTCGAAGCCGGTAGTGTTCTTGAGAAGATACGGCTACGGCGGTGCACCGATTAGGAAGGACCTTGACCAACTTTCATGTGGATCATCATTGGAGGGCTTCTACTTTTGAAGTCTCATTTTGGAGAAAGTAAAAATTCTATCCCTTTTGCATGCTTGTTTTGTTTTGATCGACATCGACAAGATGATTCTAGGGTTTGAATTTTGGATCAATAGTTTTACATGTTAAAGCTATTGACTTGTTTGGTTTTAAAATTTTAAAAATCACTTTTTGCTACATGGTCGGAACCCAACACTCTCGACAACGTTGAGTGGTGCAAAACTAGTTGCATCATTTTCAATGCTCGAATGAGGGAGGGAGTATCTATCACCGATCATGTGTTGTATATGATCGAACAAATTGAGAAACTGAGCAAGCTCGACTTCTCCTTGCATGAACAGTTGGAGAAGGATGTGATCCTGAACTCTCTACCCAAATTCAATCTATCGTTTCTTAGTCATTTTAGAATGACGAAGCCTATAGTCAACTACCATGGTTTGTTGGAGTTGCTGCAGACTTTTAAGAATGATCACCAGCTCTACAAAGAGATGGTGAATGTAATGGGAGGATCTTCTTCGAATGGATGTTGTCCCTATAAGAAAGAGAAAAAGAAGAAAAATAAAAAGATGCAAAGTGTTGGGAGTCAGACCCAGAAGCTCAAGTTCAAGACCGATCAGAGTTAGGCAGAGTGCTTCTATTGTAAGAAGCAGGATCACTGAAAGAGGAATTATCCTCAATATATAGCTTTCCTTGATCTGAATAGGCCAAAGAAGAAGGTTGCTGGACAAGATACTTATATGATAACACCTTGTAACTTCTCTATCTTTGATACAGTGACTTGGATATTGGATACTAGTAGTCCTATTAATATTTGCAATTAGTTGCAGGATCTTCAAGTCAGTGAGAGATTTGGAGACTGTGAAAGATTCTTGAATATTGGAGATAAAAGATCAGTTCCAGTTCTAGCTTTAGAAATTATCAAGCTTGTATTTGAGTCTCATTTTATTATTCTTAATGAATGTTATTACTATCCCAGTTTTTTTTTAAATGTTATTTTTGTAGGCCTTTTGGCCAAGTCAAATTATGAAATATCAATAAAAAAAAAATTTGTGATATCATTTTGAATAGTGTTACGATAATGCATGGACAGTTGAACAATGGAATCTATATTGTATCTAGGTCTAATGTAATGTACATATCCAATAAACATCCTAGGATAGTCGATGTCACGGATGCTTATCTTTGGCATTATAGGCTAAGTCATATTAACAAGAATATGATGAATAAGTTAGCTCAAGAAGAAATTCTTGATAAAAATGATTGTGAATCATTACCAACCTGTGAGTCTTGCTTGCTAGGATAGATGACCAAGTCACCTTTTACTGAAAAAGGTGAACGAGACAGTGATATTCTGAGTCTAGTACATACGGAAGTATGTGGACTCATGAGCACAAGTGCCAGAGGAGGGTATCGCTATTTCATTATGTTCACAGACAACCTATCTAGGTATGGGTATGTCTACTTGATGAACATACGTTTTTGAAATATTCAAACGATTTCGTAATGAAATAGAGAAACAAACTAGAAAGAATATTAAAACTCTTTGATTGGATCGAGGAGGAGAATATCTTTCTAGTAAATTTCTGATATATCTTGAAAAGAATGGGATTCTCTCTCAATGGACACCTCCTAGAATGCCACAACATAATGGTGTGTCGGAAAGGAAGAATCGAACCCTGTTGGACATGGTTCGATCCATGATAGACTTTTTTAGTCTGCCAATATCCTTTTGGAGATATACACTCAAGTCAGCTTGTTATGTGTTTAATAGGATTCTTAGTAAATCTATAAGTGACACAATATGAGATATGGATTGGATGTAAGCCAGCACTCACTCACCTTAGGGTTTGGGCCTATCTGGCTTATGTTAAACATTTAAAAATAGATAAACTAGGAGCCAGATTTGGTAGATATATTTTTATAGGGTATCCCAAAGAAACTAAGAGGTATTATTTCTACTTTGCTGATGAACAAAAGGTGTTTGTCAGCCTTAGGGTAGTCTTTTTAAAAAAGAATTTTCTTAAAGAAGGGATTAATGCCTCTAAGGTTGAACTTAAGAAAGTTCAACAGGTAGAACTGACATAGTCTTATGAACCCACAAAATCAAATTTGATGATGTCAAACTCGAAACCTATTGTAGAGGCGCTATTAAGGAGTCCGATAGAGTATCGCATCAATTGGATAGATACTATGATTTTTTGGTCCGGGATGGAGATCCTGTTGAACTCGATGAGAACAATAAGGTCCTGATCACCTATATGGATGCAATGCAGAGGTTCGACTCAGATAAATGGCTTGAAGCCATAAAATTCAAAATAGAGTCTATGAAGGTCAATGATGTATGGATATTAGTTGACCCACCTGAAGGGGTTAAACCCATAGGGTACAAGTGGATCTTCAAAAGAAAAAAGGACGCAGACGGAAAGTTGGAGACCTATAAAGGCCATTTGGTTGTCAAGAATTATCATCAGCATTATAGTATTGACTATGATGAAATATTTTCTCCTATGACAATGCTCAAATCCATTCAGATTGTGCTTGTGATAGCGGCATACATGGACTAAAATCTGACAAATGAATGTGAAAATAGTTTTTCTAAATAGAGAGCTATAAGAAGAGGTGTATATGATACAGCCTGAGGGTTTCACATCCACAGCTGAGTCCAAGGTGTACAAGCTTCAGAGATCCATTTATAGATTGAAGTAAGTATCCAGAAGTTGGAACATATATTTTGATAAGGTTATCAGAACATATGGCTTCATTAGGAATGAAAAAAAACTCTGCATTTATAAATGGATAAATAACTCTGTGGTTCTATTCCTCATTCTGTATGTGGATGATAATCTCTTAATCGAGAATGACATCCTTGCATTACAAGAAATAAAAGTCTGGTTATCATCTCAGTTCTCTATAAAGGACTTGGGAGAAGCATCCTACATCCTTGAGATGAAGATCTATAAAGATAGATCGAAAAGGTTGCTTGGATTATCCCAATCTACGTACATTGACACTGTGCTGAAGCAGTTCAGCATGGAGAATTCTAGAAAAGGCTATCTCCCGATAGGCCATAAAATTTTTCTCTCAAAGAGAGATTGTCTGATAACTCCTCAAGAGAGAGAGCATATGAGTAGTGTTCCATATGCTTCGACAGTGGGTTCTATAATGTATGCCATAATATGTACAAGATCAAATGTGATATACTCACTGGGCATAGTGAGTAGATACCAGTCTGATCCAGGAGAGAACTACTGGAAGATCATAAAGATCGTCCTTAAGTATTTGAGAAATACTAAGGACCAGTGGCTTGTATATGGTGAAACTGACTTAAAACTGGTGGGATTTATCGACTCTAGTTGTCAGTCAGACCATAATGATAGTAAGAGTGTGTCAGATTATATTTTTATTTTGAATGGTGGAGCAGTCTACTGGAAGAGTTTTAAGCAGCACATCATGGCTGACTTTTTTTGCGAGGCGGAGTATATCGTGGCATCCAATGCTGTAAAGGAAGCTGTATGGTTGTGGAAGTCCATTGACGAGCTCAGAGTGGCACCCTCCGTCGATGGTCTTATCCTGTTATACTGTGATAGCACTGGAGCCATTGCTCAAGTCAAGGAGCCGAAGTCCCTTCAGCACACCAAGTATATTTTGCACTGCTACCACCTTATCCGAAAGATCATGAATCGAGATGACGTCGATCTTCAGAAGATCAATGAGAAGGAGAACCTAGCCAACCCATTTACTAAAGTTCTCAGAATCAAGGAGTTTGATAATTACAAGTTGAAGATGGGTATACGATATTGTACCGATTGGCTTTGGTCTAAGTGAAAGTTATTAAAAAATATATCCCAAAGTCAATCGTCAGCCTATTGACGATTGTGCTCATACTTATAATTGTATATAAAGTTTTATTAATAAAAATTATTTGATATTTTTTTTATAAATTGACCATCTTATTTTCAACTCCTGTGTCATAATGAAGTCTTTAAGACTATAATTAATCGACAAAGGAGGATTTATCATTTAGTCCTTAAAAGTGTTCATAATTAAATAATATGCTGTTAATAGGATGATAGCAATATCGAGTATAGATCATTATGTGTCATATGAGTTGGTTATCCTCTTAACCAAGGAGTATGGAGACACTGTTATGGCATGCAGATGGAATGTAGGAGTACATTCGCATTGAATGTGATCATTTATCGAGCACTCTGCTATCAAAAGTAGCTCATGAAGGGTATGGATATAAGTATCCTTCAGACCTGAGATCATTACGGTGACTTGTAAGCAACTCACTGTACTTTAGTACTGAACGATCTGAATTTTTAATTCAATGATGAAAGGATACTAGGTGCAATCAAGTACTTATCAAATCGATGTGTGAGTCAAGATGGAATTGATCCCTTTAAATTAGTAAGGAGATATGCATCAGTGTATTTTAATTTAGTAAAATCTTGACTAGGATAATCCATGTAATGGATTTGAAATGTTAAAATATAATGTGGTCAACTATATTAGGGTTGACAGTCAAATCTTAAGTCACCTTGAGCACTAAGATCAAAGGGATGAATTATACGGTTACCATACGTCAGTAGATTCTAGAATGTTGCTTTGCAATCTTTCGACCTATCTGGATATCGGGTCCCATTGCTAGATGGTTACATCGATTAGTATAGAAAGTTATTTTTATGCTACCAGCTTAGGTTCAAACCTATGGGGTCACACGTATTAGAAGATTCAGTCAGATCTGATGGCTGAACAGTCTAATTGGATTGTAACTCTGGTGAGGAGTCCCACTGAGATTAAGATTCTGGAAGAGAGTCCCACTGGACTGGGACTCTACTATTAATGAAAAAATAATTAGTAATTAGATTACTAATTAACTCAATTTGATTGAGTAAAGAGCTTTAGATCAAGTCTAATTGAATTAGATTTAGTTCGACTTAGATTGGGTTTGATATGATCAAGCTTGATTGCAAAGAAAATTTGATCCTGATTCGATCAAGATTTGGACTCAGCTAATTCTTAATTGGGTTAAAAATTTATTGAGATGATTGGGCTTCTAATTATATTAGATTTATTTCTATCATTGGATTCAAGTCAAATTTGATTTGGTTTAGAAATGAATTAGAAATGAAGAGTTTCAGTCGGTAGGGACTCTATCCTTATCTCTTGCACCACATCTGAACCCATGCCCATATCTCAATGCCAAATTAGATTTGGCTCAATCCTTTTGGCATCATGAGAGTGGACCCAATAAGGGTGGACAACAAAGGATGTTGAGTCATAATCTTATCTCCTGCCTAATTCGAATACGATCCGAATTAGAGATAAGGTGATAAGAAGGAAAGGATTTTTTCAAACAAAGAAAGTTGTTGGTGCCTAAATAATTTTTTTCTTAATTTTCTTGAGGTATTTTTGGGCGTGTGAGATACCAGTGTTGGAGTACGTAGACGATTTTATGCATGTATTTCAAATTTTTTTGAATAAATTACAGTAGAAGATAATTAGATTAATCAAATTAATCTAACATGCATATGATCTAATTATCAAATCAACTTACTCTAGGATCTATGACATAATATGTTGTTGCATTTAAAATCTAAAATAATCACATGATAAAATCTGCATGCATGGATGTAAGCAATAGATCACATCTACTTCTAATCTAGAACTCGATACCTAAGCGTGGGTTGATGATCGCCATTACTGAGAGACATGATAAGGATGATCCTCGCTAGTTGCTCACAGCCGCACACGCATCTGACCTTTATGAAAAGTCCACTTAAAGCCCCAATCTAATCGATCTTTTTGGGAGTGCTAGCTCGCACGAAGACCTTCTTCTTGGCTGATCTGGATCCCTTCTTCAAATCTCTGAAATCTTTTCAGAGGTTGAAGATGGACTTCTAGAGGATATGAAGAGGTGAAAGAAAGATGAAGAAGAAACTATTTTCTCTCTTATTTTTCTCTCCTCCCAAATCTTGAGGTAGAAATCCTAGAAGATTAGGCTTTGCACACACCCCAAGAGAGAGGACTCTCCTCTTTTTCATGCCAAGAACCATACCCCAAAGCCCCTCAACATGGAGAACTCCTTTTCTGATCTCTTACACGCACAAAAGTGAGAAATAGACCCCTTTTTATGTTGGAAAATATGTTCCAAAGCCAATCGTTAGATGATTTGCTCATTTTATAAACTGTATATGAATTTTTATTAATAAAAATTATTTAATATTTTTAACATAAATTGATCATCTTTGAACTCCTATGTTGTAATGAAGTCCTTAGAACTATTATTAATCGACAAAGGAGGATTTGTCGTTAAGTTCTTAAAAATATTTACGACCAAACAATACGCTATTACAAGGATGATAGCGATATCAAGTGTAGGTCGCGTGCCATATGAGTTAGTTGTCCTCTTAATCATCGAGTGTGAAGATACTATTATGGCATGCAAATAGAATGTAGGAGTACATTCGCATCAAACGTGACCATGTGCTGAGCACTCTGTTGTCAAGAGTAGCTTGTGAAGGGTATGGGTATAAGTGTCCCTCCGATCTGAGACCACCATGATAATTTGTAAGCAACTCACTATACTTTAGTACTAGACTATCTAAATTTCTAACTTAGTGACAGAAAGATACTAGGTGCAGTCAAATACTTATCAAGTCGGTGTGTGAGTCAAGATGGAATTGATCCCTTTGAATTAGTAGGAGATATGCATCAGTGTATTTCAATTTAGCAAAACCTTGGTCAGAGTAATCCATAAGATGGATTTGAAAGGTTGAAATATAATGTGGTTGACTTAATTAAGGTTGATAGTTAAACCCTAAGTCACCTTGAGCATTTGGGTCAAAGAGATGAATTATATGATAACCATACGCCAGTAGGTTCTAGAAGGTTACTTTGCAACACTTTGATCCATCCGGTCATCAGTCATCATTGCTAGATCGTTACACCGATTGGTATAGAAAGTTGTTCCTATACTACTGGTTTAGGTTCGAACCTATAAGATCACATGTATTAGAAGATTTGATCAGATCTGCTGTCTGAAGAGTCTAATTGGATTGTGACTTTAGTGAAGAGTCCTATGACTAGGACTCTGTGGGAGAGTCCCACTGAAATTGAGACTCTATCATTTATAAAAAATTAATTAGTAATTAGATTACTAATCAACTCAATTTGATTGAGTAAAAAGCTTTGGAACAAGTCTAATTAAATTAGATTCAGTTCGACTCAGATTGGGATTGATATGATCAAATCCGATTACAAGAGAAATTGATCCTGATTTGATCAGAGTTTAGATTTGGCTAATTTCTAATTGAGTTAAAAATTTGATGAGATATTTATATTCTTAATTAGATTAGGTTTATTTCTATCAATGATTTCAATCTAAATTTGATTTGGATTAGAATTGAATTAGAATTGAATTAGAAATGAAGAGTCCAAGTCAGACTAGGACTCTATCCTTATCTTTTGCACCACATCTGGATCCATGCCAGTTTCTCCACACCTAATTAGATTTGGATTGTGATTTTTGATGTCTTAAGAGAGGATCCAATAAGGATGGTTGGCTATAGCTGATGAGTCATAATATTATCTCTTGTCTAATTCGAATACGATCCAAATTAGAGATAAGATGCAGACTAAAAAAGAGATTTTTTATATATGGTATATTATTAGAGTTATATTATTTCTTTTCTTATTTTTCTTGAGGTATCCTTTGGTATGTGAAACTTTAAATTTATTCTCCATATCTTAATTATTTTTATAGAATTTTTAAGGATGCCAAAAAGGGTTTTTGATATTGATTCATGGCATCCTTTCTTGGAAAGTCCTAATTCCTAATCTATAAAAAGGGGACCCCCCTCTTGGACATCCCATGATCAATTTTCTTGTAGATTTTTTTTATTTTTAGATCCTCTTCTCCTCCTCCTCTCTTTCTCCTCCAGATCTCCTATCACTTTGGAGTATCCAAGGTGCTTGTAGAAGAAGAAAGAGGTCAACTTCAAAGTTATTCGCAGCTAGCATCTTCGAGCCCCTGATCTGCACCAGTCTTTGCATGGATTTTTTTATAGAGGCCAGATGACTTCGTGTGACTGTGAGCAACCTGAGGAACACCTTCTCCAATCATTGGATCAGAGGAGATCAAGATCAAAATTTATTTGGTAATGATTTCTAACTTATTTTGATTCCTATGATAGATCTAATAGTTAGATCTAGAATTTTAGCATCGATAAGATCGATGTGATTTTTATTTTCAGATGTAAAGCATATATTTTTTATATCAAAAATTTATATGTAGTAGTCTAAGATTAGATCTTATACATATAATTATGATTAAATTATTTAATCTATTATTTTTACTATATAAAATTTTTTAATTACATGTACTGCACTACCGTAAATTTCCTTCAACTAGTATCAGAGCCAGATTATTTTGATATGAATTAATATAAATTTAGATCTAATTTTTTATTATTAGATCTGATTATTTATGATTTAGATTAGATCTAAATTATTTTATTTTCAGATCTGATTGTTATTTATTTAGATTAGATGTTCTGAGTAGCAAAGTACTCGGATTGGATAATCACCAGGCCGTCCGGTCATAGGAGCAAGTAGGGTTTCATGACCCTCTCTTCTCATTCAATAGGGTGCTCTTCATGGCATGTAGGGGTGCCACTATGAGATCCTATGAAGAAGAAAGTGAAAAAAAAAACTTATTTTTTTGCAAAACCCTAGATCTTGAAACCCTAGGTGTTGTTGTATGTGATGCAAGTTGCGAAGATAGTTAGTTACATCTAATTTTGTTTAGTCAAAATTATTTTGATCTAAAATCATAAAAAATTTAGATTTGATCTAAAAAATTTTATGACTTGATGTAAAAAGTTTACATAAAAAATTATTTTCGAAAACTTAACCATGTTGATTCAAAACTTAATTGAGAATTAAGTATCAAGCTAATTGGATCAAGAATTATGATTTAGATCTAATGATATTGCATAAAACATGGGGCATAGGTTAGCTTAAATCAGATCCTTCTCTTTAATTGGGTAAGACCTAAGGTTAGAATCAAAAAATTAATTGACTATGTAGAAAAATTGATTAAGTCTAACCAAATATTGAAATAGATTAATCAGAATTTTTCTAGTACAATAGTTGTAGATGGTCAAGTCCATATCTTTGATTAGACCAAATAGACCTTGATTGTGGCTCAGTAGTTGAACCCAAACTATTAGGTTGGTCAAATCGAAACTAGCTAACTAATTGGTATCTAAGGTAAGTTTGGCATTTCGATCGATGGTTTTTAATTGGGAGCGGCTTACTTGGCCATTTCAATGATGTCTAAGGCAAGCTTAGCTGACCCTCCCATCGATCTCACTTACCTAACCAATTTGGTGAACTAAAGTTTGATTAGATCGCTAAGTGATTCGAGTTAAACCATGCCATTAAGGTTGATCAGTGTGACTGATCTAGGTGCCAGTTCAATCAGCATGACCTAACCCGATTCAGTGACTTGGTGTAGTCAGTAGGAGGATTATGGTCTACTGATTGATCTTTTCTTCTCTTCTCTCTTTCCAAATCGATTAAATCCTCTAAATTATTAGATTCTTAAAATGAGCTAGTTATGATGATAACTAGATTATAGCCTCTAATTAATGTGAGTAATAATGGATCTATTATTTCTGATTGACATTGCAGACGCCATCCGTCTGATGTTCTCTCTGAATGATAGAATAATCAATCATCATATAATGGCTCTGATGAACTATCTAATGATGGTTGGATTGATCGAGCCATCCTCAACTTGATCACTCATTAGATAGAATCACTGAGTAGGTTCATATTAATGGTTTGACCTAATCGAAACTTTCAGTGAAGGCCCATCGCCTACTGAAATAAAATCTAGGGCTAAATTAAATACTAGAAGTTGTTTGAAAGAATAATTAGTTGAAAACCTACCCATAGGTGCATATAGATTGACCGAGCCATCCTCGGGCCTACATGTAGTCTGTGTGGATTCTAGTATCCACTAAAAAATTAAGGTAATTCCTCGAATTGGAGGTAGAGGCTACCAATTTTTATAAAATAATGGGAGGACCTTTAGACTAAAGTCCAAATCTTTAGGATTAATAAATTCATATGCTGATTAGGCTTTGTTCTTTCTTTGTGTGTGCAGATATGACCTCAAACTTGTCGCTCTGATCACTGTGGGATAGTGAAAAGCTTACCGAACCAAATTTTGATAATTGGTATCAAAAATTAAAGATTGTCCTGGAGTACGAGTGGATCCTTTATGTGATAACGGATTCGACACCTAAGGAGCCTGCTCCTAACGCCCGAGGAGCGGTTCGAGACACTTATTTGAAGTGGCTCAACGATCACACCATGATTCGTTACACCATGCGGGCCTCCATGAACGACGAGTTCAGTCAGAAGTTTGAAGAAGCTCAGTCAGAGGAAATGCTTCAAGTGTTGAGAGATTCCTTTGATACTCCTGACAATGTTGAGTGGCACAAGACTAGTTGCACCATTTTTAATGTCTGGATGAGAGAGGGTGCATCTGTTACCAATCATGTATTGTCCATGATCGAGCAGATTGAAAAATTGAGCAAACTCGACTTCCCTTTGCATGAACAACTGGGGAAAGATGCGATCTTGAACTCTCTTCTCAAGTCCTACCTGTCATTTCTCAGTCATTTCAGAATAACGAAGCCTGTAGTCAACTACCACGGTTTGTTGAGGTTGCTATAGACTTTTGAGAAAGATCACCAGCTCTACAAGAAGACAGTGAATCTAGTGGGAGGATCTTCTTCGGATAGTCGTCATCCCTTTAAGAAAGAAAAAAAGAAGAATAATAAGAAGGTGCCTGGTGCTGGGAGTCAGTCCCAGAAACTCAAGTTCAAGACTGATCAAAGTCAGGCAGAGTGCTTCTTTTGCAAGAAGCAGGGTCTCTGGAAGAGAAATTATCCTCAGTATATCACCTCTCTTGATCTGAACAGGCCAAAGAAGAAGAAGAAGCAATCAGTTGCTGGACAAGGTACTTATGTGCTAACACCTTGTAACTTCTTTCTTATAGATACAATGATCTGGGTATTGGATACTGAAAGCCCTATTCATATTTGTAATTCATTGTAGGATCTTCAGGTCACTAGGAGATTTGGAGAAGGTGAGAGATTCTTGAATGTTAGAGATAGAAGATCAGTTCCAGTTATAGCTTTAGGAATCATCAAGCTTGCATTCAAGTCTCAGTATATTGTTCTTAATGAGTGTCATTACTGTCCTAATTTTCTTTTAAATGTTATTTCTGTAGGCCTTTTGGCTAATTCAAATTATGAAATATCAATAAAGAAAAACTTTTGTGATATCATTTTGAATGGTGTTATAATTTTATGTGGACAGTTGAACAATGGTATCTATATTGTATCTAGGCCTAATGTAATGTACATTTTAAATAAACATCTTAGAATAGATGATGTCACATATGCCTACCTTTGACATTATAGGCTAGGTCATAACTATAGGAATAGGATAAACAGGTTGGCTCAAGAAAGAATTCATGATAAACACAATTATGAATCATTACTTACCTATGAGTTTTGTTTGCTTGGAAAGATGACCAAGTCACCTTTTACTGAAAAAAGTGAATGAGCCAGCGATGTGTTGGGTCTGATACATACCGATGTATATGGACCCATGAGCACATATGTCAGAGGAGGTATCACTAATTCATCACGTTCACAGATGATCTATCCAGGTATGGGTACGTTTACTTGATGAAACACAAGTCTGAATCGTTTGAAATGTTCAAATAGTTCCATAATAAAATAGAGAAACAAACTAAAAAAGTATTAAAATTTTTTGATCTGATCGAAGAGATGAATACCTTTTCAGTGAATTTCTGACATATCTAGGAGAGAATAGAATTCTCTCCCAATGGATCCCTGCAGGGACACCACAATATAATGGCATCTCAGAAAGGAGGAATCAAACCTTGTTGGATATGGCTCGATCCATGATAGGGTTTGCAACTCTACTGATCTCTTTTTAGGGATATGCACTTAAAACAGCCTGTCTTGTGCTCAATAATATTTCGAGCAAGTTAGTTAGTAAGACATCATATGAGATATGGTCAGGACGTAGGCTGAACCACTCTTACTTTAGGATCTGGGAGTGTCCCACTTATGTTAAACGATTACAAACTGACAAGCTCAGTCCTAAGTCCGATAAATGTAATTCATAGGGTACCCCAAGAAAATGAGGAGATATTACTTTTACCTGCCTCCTGAACAAAAAGTATTTGTCAACAGCAAGGCATATTTTTTGAAAAAGGAATTCCTTAGTGAAGGAATAAGTGCCTCTAAAATTGAGCTGGATGAAGTTTGACAGGTAGAAGAACTGACACCAATGATTGAATTTGAGCTGAAATTGATGAGATCAAATTTAGAGCCCAATGAACAAACATCCTTAAGGTGATCCGGTAGAGTACCACATCAGCTGGACAGATACTTAGATTTTTTGGTCCGAGATAGAGATTCTATCGAACTCAATGAAAACGATGAAGATCCGATCACCTACATGGATGTAATGCAGAGATCTAATTCTGATAAATGGCTTGAAGTCATGAGATCTGAAATAGAGTCCATGAAGGCCAACGATGTATGGACATTAGTTGACCTACCTGAAGGGGTAAAGTCCATAGGCTATAAGTGGGTCTTCAAGAGGAAGAGGGGCACAGACGGGAAGGTGGAGATATATAAAGCCCGTTTGGTTGCCAAGGGTTATCGTCAGCGTTATGATATTGACTATGATGAGATATTTTTTTCTATGACAATGCTTAAATCCATTCAGATCATGCTTGCGATAGTAGCATATTTGGACTATGAAGTCTGGCAAATGGATATGAAGACAACTTTCCTAAATGGAGAGCTGAGCGAAGAGGTGTATATGATACAACCTGAAAGATTCATATCCATAGATGAGTCCAAGGTGTGCAAGCTTTAGAGATCCATTTATGGATTGAAGTAAGCATCTCGGAGTTGGAAAATACATTTTGATAAGATGATCAAAACGTATGGCTTCATTAGGAATGAGAGGAACTCTACATATATAAGTGGGCAAATGGTTCGATAATTGTATTTCTTGTGTTGTATATGGATGACATTCTCTTAATCAGAAATGATATCCCTGCATTACAGAGAATAAAAGTGTGGCTGTCATCATAATTCTCCATGAAATATCTGGAAGAAGCAGCCTACATCCTAGGGATGAAGATCTACAGGGATAGATCTAAAAGACTGCTCGGGCTCTCCCAATCCATGTACACAGATACTATGTTAAAATGGTTCAGCATAAAGAATTTTAAAAAAGACTATCTTCCGATAGGTCAAAAAAATTTTCTTTCGAAAGGAGATTGTCCGACAACTCCTCAAGAGAGAGAGCGTATGAGTAGAGTTTCATATGCTTCGACAGTGAGTTCTATTATGTATGCCATGACATGTACGAGACCAGATGTGGCATACTCATTAGGGATAGTGAGTGGATATCAGTCTGATCCAGGAGAAAACCATTGGAAGGTCACAAAGATCATTTTTAAGTATTTAAGAAATACTAAGGACCAATGGCTTGTGTATGGTGAAATTGACTTGAAACTTGTGGGGTTCATCGACTCCAACTTTTAGTCAGACCATGATGATAGTAAGAGTGTGTCGGATTATATTTTTACCCTAAATAGTAAAGCAATCTGCTGAAAAAGTTCTAAGCAGAATACTGTGGTAGATTCTATTTTCGAAGCAGAGTATATCACGGCATCCGATGCTGTGAAGGAAGCTGTTTGGTTGTAGAAGTTCATCGATGAGCTTGGAGTGGCACCCTCTGTTGATGGCTCTTTCTTGTTATACTGTGACAATACTGGAGCCATTGCTCAAGCCAAGGAGTCGAGATCCCATCAGCGCACCAAACATATTCTGCATCATTATCACCTTTTCTGGAAGATCGTGGATCGAGATGATGTTAACCTTCAAAAGATCGATGGAAGGAAGAATCTGACTGACCCATTTACTAAAACTCTTAGAATCAAGAGGTTTGATGACCACAAATCGAAGATGGGTACACGATACTGTATCGATTGGCTTTAGTCCAAGTGGAAGTTGTTGGAAAATATGTCCCAAAGCCAATCGTTAGATGATTATGTTCATCTTGTAAACTGTATATAAATTTTTATTAATAAAAATTATTTGATATTTTTATTGTAAATTAACTATCTTTGAACTCCTGTGTTGTAATGAAGTCCTTAGGACTATTATTAATCAACAAAGGAAGATTTGTCGTTAAGTCCTTAAAATTATTCACAACCAAACGATATGCTATTACTAGGATGATAGCGATATCAAGTGTAGGTCATTATGTACTATATGAATTAGTTGTCTTCTTAACCAAGGAGTGTGAAGACACTATTATGGCATGCAGATGGAATGTCGGAGTATATTCGCATCGAATGTGACCATGTGCCGAGCACTCTGCTGTTAAGAGTAGCTTGTGAAGGGTATGGATATAATTGTCCCTCCGATCTGAGACCACTACGATGACTTGTAAGCAACTCACTGTACTTTAGTATCAGACTCTCTGAGTTTCTAACTTAGTAATGGAAGGATACTAGGTGCAGTCAAATACTTATCAAGTCGGTGTGTGAGTGAAGATGGAATTGACCCCTCTGAATTGGTAGGAGATATGCATCAATGTATTTCAATTTAGCAAAATCTTGATCAGGATAATTCATGTGATGAATTTGAAAGGTTAAAATATAATATGATCGACTTAATTAGGGTTGACAGTTAAATCTTAAGTCACCTTGAGCATTTGGGTCAAAGAAATGAATTATATGGTAACCATACGCTAGTAGGTTCTAGAAAGTTGCTTTGCAACACTTCAACCCATCCGATCGTCAGGTCATTATCGTTAGATAGTTACATCAATTGATATAGAAAGTTATTTCTATACTATCAGCTTAGGTTTGAACCTATGGGATCACACGTATTAAAAAATTTGATCAGATCTGATGGCTGAAGAGTCCAATTGGATTGTGACTCTAGTGAAGAGTCTTACTTGGACTAGGACTCTGTGAGAGAGTCCCACTGGGATTGGGACTCTACTATTTTATAGAGAATTAATTAGTAACTAGATTACTAATTGACTCAATTTGATTAAATAAAGAGTTTTGGAATAAGTCTAATTGAATTAGATTCAGTTCGACTCAGATTGGGATTGACATGATCAAATTTGATTATTAAAAAAATTTGATCCTGATTCGATCAAGGTTTGGACTCGGCTAATTCCTAATTGGGATAGAAATTTGATGAGATATTTGGATTTATAATTGGATTAGATTCATTTCTATCAGTGATTTCAATTCAAATTTATTTTGGATTAATATTGAATTAGAAATGAAGAGTCCAAGTCAGACTAGAACTCCATCCTTATCTTTTGCGCTACATCTGGATCCATACCAATTTTCTCACACCTAATAGGATTTGGGTTGTAAATTTTGGTGTCACAAGAGAGGATCCAATAAGGGTGGTCGACTATAGCTGATGAGTCATAATATTATCTGTTGCCTAATTCGAATACGATCCAAATTAGAGATAAAATGCAGACTAGGAAAGGGATTTTTCGTATATAGTATATTATTGGAGCTATATTATTTTTTTTCTTATTTTTCTTAAAGAATTCTTTAGCATGTGAGACTACAAATTTTTTCTCCATGTCTTAATAATTTTTTTGGAATTTTTGGGAATGCCAAAAAGGAGTTTTGGCATTGATTCATGGCATCTTTTCTTAGAAAGTCCTAATTCCTAGTCTATAAAAAGGGGACCCCTCTCTTGGACGTCCCATGATCAATTCTCTCATAGATTTTTTTTATTTTTAGAGCCTCTTCTCTTCCTCCTCTAGATCATCTATCACTTTGAAGTATCCAAGGTGCTTGTAGAAGAAGAAAGAGGTCAGCTGTCGAAGTTATTCGCAGACTAGCATCTCCGAGCCCCTGATCTGTGCCAGTCTTTATGTGGATTTTCTATAGAGGCCAAATGACTTCGTGTGGCTGCGAGCAACTTGAGGAACACCCTCTCCAATTGTTGGATCAAAGGAGATCATGATCAAAATTTGTTTGATAACGACCTCTAACTTATTTTGATTCCTATGGTAGATATAATAGTTAGATCTAGAATTTCAACATCGATGAGATCGATGTGATTTTTATTTTCAGATCTAAAGTATATATTTTCATATCAAAGATCCTGATGTGATAGTCTAAGATTAGATTTTATATATGTGATTAGGATTAAATTATTTAATCTATTATTTTTACTACATAAAATTTTATAATTGCATGTACTGCACTACCATAAATTTTTTTCATTTTATTGGTGTGTAATAGTGTTGGGTGAAGAGTTCTAAGAATCTTGGACTCTTCAAGATATGTCACACCCTCTTTTAATTCCACACCAAAATATGTCTAAAAGAATATGGGATGTCTCTTTTCATATTTTTTTATGGTAAATCAGTTCTCCAACTAATTTCTCATAAAAAATCTTCTCAAAATGTCGCACACATAAAGAGAAAAAAATAAGTTGGCATATGGAGTGATTTGGATAAGAACAGATTCTCTTAATAAAGAATATTTTAAAATTTAATTTCAAAACCTTTCTTTTATCAAAACCAAATCAGATTTGGATGTAAGAAAGGGAAGGAGAAGACCTCTTTGGCCTGAAAAAATCTCTTGAGTGTGGAGAAAGTTGGTGTCAAAGTGGGAGGTGCATGGGGAGGAAGAGTCCAATCCTATATGGATTCTAAGTTTTCTTATTTGAATTTACACCAAATCACATCTGATTTAGCCCAAATAAAATAGATAAAATTGAATTTAATTGGATTCATAAATTATTAATCAAATTTCAATCAAATTAAAGATTGATTGAACCAAAGTCCTGATCAAATCAAGAACATTTCTCCCTTAGCGATTAGGTCATCTCATAATCTAATCGGATCAAACCTAATTGAATCTAATTCAATTAGATTTTATTTAATCTTATTTGTTCAATCAAATTAAGCTAATCAATAATTTAATTACTAATTAATTTTCTATAAATTTACTAATAATTAATGAATAAATTTATTACAACTTTTGTATAAAGTTAATCATCAATCGAATTGACAATTAAGCCCTTGAATGATTCTCAATCATTGATCAGCCACATGATCTGTCAAAAAATTTTTTTGAGTATGACCCCATAGGTTCGAACCTATGCTGGTAGTATAGAAATAAATTTCTAAACCAATCGATGTAACCATCTAGCAATGATGACCCGACATCCGTATAGATCAAATGATGGCGAAGCAACATTCAAGAACCTATTGATGTATGGTTATCGTATAATTCATCTCTTTGACCCTAATACTCAAGGAGACTTAAGATTTAACTGTCAATCCTAGATAAGTCATCTACATTGTCTTTCAATCTTTCAAATCCATCACATGGATTATCCGGATTCAGATTTTGCTAAATTGAAATACATTAATATATTAACTCCTACTAATTTGGAGGGGTCAATCTCATCTTGACTCACATACTGACTTGACAAGTACTTGACTACACCCAAAAATCTTCTATTACTGAATTAGAAACTCAATTAGTCTGATATCAAAGTATAGTGAGTTGCTTGCAAGTCACCATAGTGATCTCAAGTTGGAGGGATACTTATACCTATATCTTTCATGAGCTATCCTTGACAACAGAATGCTCTAAAGTTAGTCACATTCAATGATAATATACTCTTACATCTCATCTGCATACCATATCTGTATCTCCACACCATTTGGTTATGAGGATAACCAATGCATATGGCATACAATGACCTACACTTAATATTGTTATCGTCCTAATAATAGCGTATCATTTGGTCGCAAACTAATTTAAGGACTATATGATAAATCCTCCTTTATCGATCAAAGTAGTTCTAAGGATTTCATCACAATATAGGAGTTTGCTAAAAGATGTAATCTGGTGATGAAAAAGGCCAAATAATTTTTATTATTTATCAATTCATATATATTCATAATTAGCACAATCATCAAATGATTGGCTTTAAGATATATTTTTCAATAATCAGATCTCTTCTTGATGCTAAAGTGTTAGGTTCTGGTGGCACAGTGGAAGGATTAGGTGTTTAAAATTTTTATTCAAAATACCTGATGCACTAAAAAAACTGATGATTAGAAATCCTTGATTATATCAATCAAAGTGTAATTAAATTAAACTTAGATAAGAAGAATACCTGTAATGCTAATCCAATTTTCATGAGATGTCTAAGTGTCTGCTTTCCAATGGTGATCCATATAGAAATTAGACCAAAGACAGCGCTCCTCCTTCACCTTGCTTCAAGAGTTTAGCCCTTAGAACTAGCCCTATATCGATCAGGTTTCTCCAAGAACCTAACTCGACCCTCTCAGAGCTTTCTCTGTGTTTTTGATTCCTCTTCTTTAAAATCCTCACAACCTTTGTTTGGACCAAATAAAGCTTTGTCTTAAATCCTAAAGCCTTGTCCTAAAACTAAGATAGGTTGTAAGAACGAAAGGAGAGAAAACGGAGAGAAATTGGAAAGCCGATCTGAATGCCTCGAACACCCAGCACCCAGGCCATTTTATATCCACCAGATGGATTCCAAAAGAGAAGGACACACCCCATAAAAAAGTCTTATCTAATCTGATTATCAAAGATAAGAGTTCCTTCAAGTAGAAGGACTCTTATCAATGATACGTTGATCTGCATCTTCACCTGCGTGCAACCAGAGAAGGGATGTTTTCGCATCCATTCTCAAATCAAAAAAATCCACAAAAATCCTTGTGGATAGGGGACTCAATTTTTATTTCAAAAAACTTGATAAGGTGATAAAAATCTCATGAAAGGATGTTATCCTCGCACCTCTTCATGCGAGTTCTGATCACCATGTGCGCGCATGCGAGGAGGTTTCTGGCATCCATTTGGCCATCTGATATGTCTGAAAAAAATCCAAAAAAATTACCAAAAATATCTGATCAAATATAAAAAATTATCAAAAAAAATTGTTTCAATTTAAATGAGTTTTATTAGGAGAAGGACTCTCTAAAATGCAAAGAGATGCGACACTTCATCACGCACGAGAGAGAGACCTTTCTTGTTTCCAATTTTTCTCCCCCCCAAATAATCCAGAAAAAATTCTTCTCATACTTTAAAATGTGCACTAGTGGATGGAGGGTGATTAGGGCCACCACACACATCTGAATCCCACACCAGAAGGATTCTTTCTTCTACTCATGCCAACACACACATGCAAAATCTGTTTTGTGCCAAGAGTCCACCACAACTTAGACTCCTCATAATTGACGTTAACTTGAGATGTGGCACCCTATTTTGGGCTGCTTCTAGGTGGCATGACCTGACTCAAATGCCCACCAAATTGGGCTAGCAATTTGCAGGGGATGAGACCAATGATCCCCCAAGGAGCTAAGGTTTCCACATGTACTAGCATGCTTACCAGGAACCCTGATTGAATCTAAAATTTCAATCAATCTTATCAAAAAGGTCTTTGGCCAATTTCCATATGTGTGTGACCCATTGGGTTCCACATCTAGCCAATAGTATGTCTAGGTGCAAGTTGATCAAATTTGATTAGATTTAATCTAACCGATTTAGGTTCAATCGAGCTAACCTGAGTTTAAGAATTAGAATCCTTTCTAATTGACAATCGAATTAAATTTTTTAATTCGATCAAACTTACAAGTCAAAATTGATATCTAGCAACATATCATGACTACTCAGAAGATATAAAAATATCAAATATACCCTTCAGCGGTAAGTTACCATGCAATTCAATCCTTCGATCATCCTTATATCCTGAATTTGTTTATGAGTATGGAATCATATCAAACTCAAAAATATATTCATATCGATTCTCAATTAACCAATGATGACTTCAGTGAAGAAACATTAGAAACTTTTTCTAATCTTCTTCCTGCTTTTGGCCAAACGACTTTTTCTGAGTCATCTAAGGATGAGAATACACAGGATGTGATCTCCTCTTACTAGAAGTGATCAATTCCATGTTGACCTACTCATAACCTTCATACACACTCTACCATATCCAGAACATTCCATACATATCTTAATGCCATACCTGGGTATGAACCAAAATATGAATTCAAGTGCACAAGATTCCATGATGATCTCGAGGTCTAAGGATCACTTACATAACTCCCACTTAGAGAACCATCTTTGATATACAAGTAAGGCTTCCATAAGATGTTCTCTTTCATCGAGTCAATCTAGTGGACTCATTTTCAAATGAGCACCTACAATCTTGTATTAGTATCCCATACATAAGTGACGAGTGAGATCTACCACCCTCTCCATCGAGGATACGTAGGATGTGCTAGTTTATCTGGAACACTGATCTCCGACTCAATACTTCTACGATCAAGAATGTTTAAGATTAAGATTTTAGAATTTTAGATCTCACTAGCATGACCCATTTATGTCTTCTAAAATTATTGCCCTAATCTTTGGAGTTCATCATAATCTTAGACATAATTAGATGCAGCTAAAATGATAAATCAATACCTCAAATAATAAATGTCATTACATGAGTTGAAAAATTACAAAGAAAAGCCCCATCATAACACCCTTACGATTGGTTTATAGGGCACTCTTCTTTCAATCTCCTACTTGCACTAAATCCAATCACCTTTGTATCTCATACAATCAAGATGGCGATCAAATAGCTGCTATGGTATGACCTTAGTGAATGGATCTGCTATATTATTCTTTGTGTCAACTCATTCAAGGATAACATCTTGTCCCTCTATAATTTTTCAAATGAGGTGAAAGTGTCTGAGGATATGCTTGGATCTATAATGAGACCTAGGTTTCTTAGCTTGAATAACGGCTCCAATGTTATCACAATAAAGTGGCATCATCCTTCAATCTCAGGAACTACTCCTATTTCTATGATGAATTTTTTCATTCAGACAGCTTCTTTAGCAGTTTCACTAGTATTGATGTACTCTGCCTTGTTAGGTTCTGATGATGCAGTGAAATATGAATTTCAAAAAATTTTACATGCATTCAACAATTAAAAATAAAGTTTAATATTTAAACTAGTCTATCGGAACATAAAAATCCTAGGAATCCCTTGATGATTACAATCAAATCACAAAAGCATGTATAATAAGAGAAGATCAGAAGTCATATACCATCATAAAGACTACGAACTGGTAATCTTGAGATCCCATAAGACTCCAAAGTAGAAGCCCTCCAATGGTGATCCACATGGGATTGATCAGGACCCTTCCCAATTCGATATGGTGCTGCAGCCTTCTTTGTAAGCTTGCTGTCGATCATCCTTCGCAAGAACTGGTTGCACCATAGCTTGTATTTCTTCATGACCTCTACTAGGATCTCTTTAAAAATCCTTTTTCAAAAGATTTTACCACACACAAATCAGATTTTATGTTCAACATATGAACAATCTGATTTTTGGACAAGCATCTCATGCTTTCTATTTTCTCTCTTCCCTTCCTTTCTATTTTTCTCTCTCTTTTCCTTTTCTTTGTCACTTCAGATTTTTCTTCACTCATCCTCATCTAATCCCACACCTTATTGCCAATTTTGGATCAATTTTATGCCATATGGGATGCCCCTTATATAAGATAAAAAGGGGTGCCACATAAGTCACCAAGGGGCGCCAACTCTTGGCGTCCCATCATCCTTACACACTAAAATTAATTTTTAGCATGTAATCCAAATCATCAAGATGTGGAATAGGAAGTAACTTACAAGTAAAAAGACTCTTCTTCTGTTAAGAAAAATTTGGACGCCATCTTATGGCGCGTGGAATTAAGGGAGCACGTGAGAAAATTAAGAGTCCTTAACAATTAAGACTCTTCCATAATCTCAATGCATATATGAAAGGGTGCCTAATTTATTTGGCATTCAAACATCTTGTCAAAGAGGGACTCTTCCTTCTCTTCTATTTCTATAATCCCAAGAGGCATCTCATGTCACGAGGAATTAAGAAACACATAGAAATAATGGAAGGAATTAAGAGTTTGTTATGAAATGTACTCTTCCATTTCATCACATAAAAATATGGGTGTCCCTTATTTATTTTGGTGTGGAATTTCTTCCAAGAGAAGGACTTCTTCACCTCTTCCACTTCCACATCTCCCAAGGCCCCATCTGATGGAACACAAAATTAAGGGATGTGTGGAACATGTAAGGAAATTAAGATAAGTATGAAAGAATGACTCTCCTTCCTTAACTCCCAAAATAAATGTGACGCCACATTATTCTTTGACGTGGTGAATGACATGGAGGTGGTGGATTCACATGAAACTCTTCCATAGAAATCAGATAAACTAACTAATAATTAGATGGTTCAAACTCAATCACATTAGGTCAAGGCAACAAGCAAAGGGTTAGCACAAACACATTTGCACTAAACCCAATTGGCAACTTAGGTTAATTCATGTGCTAGCAATTCAATTAACCCATTGGATTTACAATAAATTCAAAGAGATTGGACCAAGATCAAATCTCTATTGTGTGTAACCTATTGGATTTCAAATCTAGTCAGTAGTGGATCAAACTCTCGATGTAACCCTAATCCGATTGGATTAAGTCAACTCAAGAGTCCCAATCAACTAGGCCTCTTCCTAATTGATTCTCGAATTAAACTCTTTTAATTCTAACGAGGCCACAAGTTAAGATTGATGTCTAGCAACGTGTCATGACTACTCGAAGGATTTGAAATTTGATGGAAATATCAAAATTATCCTTCTATGGTGAGTTACCATGCAATTCAATCTTTCGATCACACAACATCCCGAAAAGGCCATGGGTATGAAAATATGTCAATCCCAAATACCTATCCATATGTATCTCGATCTGATGATGATAACTCGATTGATGAATCAGTAAAAACTTTTTCTATTGTTCATCCTTGTTCTAGCCAGAGACTCTCAGAGTCACCATCCTATGAGATCACATAGAATGTTCTCTCCTCCTACAAGAAGTAATCGATTCCTTATTGACCACTCACAACCTCCATGCACACTTTGCCTTACCCAGAATATCCCACATATATCTTAAAGTGGTGTGCTAGAAAATAAACCAAAGTAAAGATCCATGAACATAAGGTACCATGGTGATCTCAAATCAAAAAATCACATGCACCAGTCTCACTGAAGAACCATCTGTTGACATGCTGTAAGGCTCCATTAGACATTCTTCTTTCAGATCAGTTCAGTGAACTCATTCTCTAATGAGCACCCTTGTATTAGTGTCACCACCAAGTGATTGTGAGATCAACCATCCTCTCCATCAAGCATACATAGGATGTACCAGTCTTACCGACATCAGCGATCTCTGACTCGATGATCTAATGACTGAAAATATTTTACATTGAGAGTATTAAGATTTTAAGTCTTACTAGCATGATCTCATCATGGCTCTAAAATTATTATCCTAATCTATGAAATTTATCATAATCATAAAAATATAATGCAGCAGATGATAAAACATAATACCTTATAATAAAAATAACTAATATCATGTAAATGAGTAGGAAGCAAATAAAGAAAAGTTTCTTCACATCCCCATGTGATTGGCTTATAGGGAACTATTCTTTCAATCTCCCATTTACACTAAAGCCAATCACTTCTACATCTGATACCCTTGCAATTAGGGTGGAAATCACACTGTTGCTATGTAAGGTTTAGTGAACTAGTCCATTATAATGTTCTTAATATTAACTCATTTTATGATCAAATCATGAATGAGATGAAAAGTGCCTAGGATATGCGTGGGTACCTAGTGAGACCACACCCAACTCAGTGATGAGCCATTTCATCTGATGACTTTCATTAGCAATCTTTATTAACAGTAGTTAACTGAGTTAAACATAGTTCGCTGTTTGAAACTCTTTCAATTTACTGCTCCTCTTGTACTTCTCAAGTACTTTAAGAATATTTTTCACAATTTTCAAAATATCCTATCATGGATCTGTCTGAAATCGATGATTATGCACAAGACATAAATCACATCAGGCTTGGTACATTGAATATATAGGTTAGTAAACTCTTTTACACCCATTCATATTAAACCCCTTCAACATAAATTTTATGTACCTAGACTAGGACAAGTCCAGCATCCACTTACATTTATCTCTATAGATGCCTAGTATATTGGATGCTTAACCCAAACCTTTTTCCATGAAAACTTTTATGGTAAGCATATCATTAACTGAGTGCAATATCGAGACTACCTTCCCAATATACTATATGTCACCCACATACATAACTAAGAAATTAGTGGTACTCTCACTTGTCTTCTTGCACACACACATGGTTCTTTATATTTGATAAAGTCAAATATTTTGACTATCTTATCAAAATTGAAGTACCTACTCCTCAATACCTTGTTGAATCTCTAAATGCATTTGCCTCCTGCTAGAGACAAACTCTCTAGATGGTATGTGGCAATAACTACAATCCAGATTGACATCCCTGTTAGCAACCTATTGGGTCATACCCATAAGTTCTTCAACCATAGTTCATACTTGGTTGATGTATAGGAAGTTTATTTCGGATTTCATGGTTTCAAGCCAACTATCAGAGTCTCTACTTATGATAATTTTCGAATAGGTCAAGAAAATATTATTCACAATAATGTATGGTGTATAGTCATTCTCAATGACAAACTCATATTTGAGTAGTATATTACGCACTCGAATTGACCTTCGATAAGGAGGTGTATTTCATGGTTATGCCTCATTAATGAGAATATCTGATCGAGAATCAACTTGTGGATACTGCATAGGGTATGATGGGATAACTCATAGATCTTGAACTTTTCAAATTTAATTATCCTCCCACTGTCCCCTTATAAAAATTTCTTTTTCTAGAAGATGGCATACCTACTAACTAAACACTTTTGTCAAGTAGTGTGGTAGAAGTAGTATCACATACTACTCTTAGGATAACCTATAAACTAATATATATATAAATCTGTTCTAGTACAAAACTTATGTACATCAACTCTTTTCATATAAGATGGGCAATCTACCTTTCATCATTTCCATATCTCATATGGAGTGCTCGTAACAAATTTTATTGATATCTAATTTAAAATATATACTGCAACTTCCAAGATATTTTTTCAGAATGAGAATTAAAATTTGTAAAGTATATTAGGAAACATATCGTATCTCATATGAAATGTCCATCTCTGGGTTGAGATAATATTAGCCTTCGAACATCCATATGTTCAAGACTTAATACCATGCTTGCCTTGAGATATGTGACCATCACATATTTCTTATTCTCATCAATATAAAGAATAGCATTATTGAGTGTCAGAAACATGAGACTATTATCATTAATCCATAATCATAAAATTTATTAGAAGAGAGTAACTTTTACTTTATAACATTAATTTCAAAATCATGCTACAATAGTAAAAGATTTGAAATAATATTTTTGATAAATTTAGGCATAAAACAACAGTCTACTAGTTTCTAAATAAGTAGATTCCTACAATCTCAGCATAAATAGATATCCATTAGTACCGAAAAGCAAGTAGTCATCTCACTTCAGCTTTATAGGTCCAGCAATACTTTGCATAAGAGGAACCTATATAAGGAATCATATATCTAAAATTTTAAAGCTGAAAAACTCAATGATAATTAATTTGTATTACATACAAATTATTAACAAATACAACTTTTGCATCCTGCTATTATTTCACATTTACAAGATAACTCTTGCAATTTAATTCTAATGCTTATTTTTACTGTAATGAAATTAGCTACATATGTGTATATAAGAACATATGTGTATATAAGAACATATGCTGTGATAGTAAAGATACATATGTGTATATAAGAACATTCAAAGACTTCTCATGATGACATGCACAATTTAGACAAAATTTTTTATCTAATTGTGTCACCCACTATTTTAATGAATTTCATAGCCCTCAAGTATGAAAATGAGAAACCTATCATCAAGTTCTTTAATGGGGTTGAGATCTTAATTTTTCATAAAAAGTCTTGTGGATAGCATAATAAGCTCCTATGAGTTCAAGGATAGGTAACTCTTTACCAATTACATCTCATGCAACTCTCAACATAACTTTTGCCTCTAAAATACTTATAGCCTTGTAGATAGCACAACAAACTATAGTATTTTAATTAAATCATATCCTTCAATCCTATATGATCATATCTGAATAATACTATCCTTGAGGATAGCACAATAAGGCATTACTACCAGAATATGCCATAAGCATCACTAGATCAACATCATGCAAATCACTATAGCAAGCTTTGTGGATAGTACAAGAAACTAACTACAGTTTTTGACATACTCTATTGACGTAGTATGAGCTAATTATCATCAGCTTTATTATGCACCAACACAGTATCAAATCAATCCCCACAGCAAGCCTTGTAGATAGCAAAAGCCTACTATGGATCTTGACATAATACAGGCTTAGCATGAAGGAAGGCATGGGTAGTGTTCTTAGCACTTCGCCATTATAACTTAATATAATTTAAATGAGGGACTTAGGTCTCATGCACATCCTAAACATATAGAAAGGAATGCATCATATGCAATTTAAATTCAATTCTAACTATCAGTAAGTAATAGCATAAAGAGGAAACCTAATAGTTATGGACTTTTGAAAAATCATCCGAGCCATAGGATGATCTATGGGTCTAACCCAAGGTACATCATAGATTGAACCATCTCATGGTCAATCTTAATGCGGCTCCGCTCTCTGATTGCCTGTAGTCTAGCCTTCACCTCGATGAAGTCTACCATGAATACTTGATCTTTATTTGAAAATAGAAAAAAATAATTTTTATTTATTTTTAAATAATTTTTTATTATTTTACATCAACATGTAAAAAATTTTAATCAACAGTTGGAAATATATAAAAGAAAGGTTCAGCTGATAATACAATGCATCGGAGCATCCAGCCCCTACTGCAACTCTTGTAAATGCATTTATTTATTCAGCCTATAGGGAAGCATTCATACATACATCCATCACATGGATGTACCATAGTCCATAACCATACAACATATATTTTTATAATAATTATAAAATATTATAACAAACTACTCATATTATTTTTATTGTGATATCATTCATACACATGTCAATGGAGATGTTTAAATATATGGGCATAGGATCCATATAGGATTTTTGATTTGGATTCAACTCTTGATCCAAAGTTCAATTTTAAGTCGATCATTTATCATCCATTTGAGTTGGGTTGACCAATTCTTAGGTTAAGCCCAATCCAATTAGGTTAGCATAGATTCGGACAACCATGACTCAAAACCTAATCTAATTAGGTAAATGACAATTAGATCAACCTAAATTAAACATGATTTCTAATCAAAATAGAACCATGAATTTGATTTAATCTATAATCATTAATTCTAATCATATTAGAATAATAAATTATAATTAAATAAATCCATTGATAAAAATCCTAATCTATGTCTGATGCATCATTTCTATGACCAAATATTTTTCGACCCCCATACATACCTCGGAAAACAACCAAGATGGTCAACCCACAATGGTAAGTGCCCAATAACATGGTGGTCAACACTTGAATCTTAGGTAAATACATCAAATGCAAAAACTCTAAGTTTTGGCAATGTACATCCATATGTAGCATTCCAAGGTTTCGCACATCACATGTACTGAATTTAAATTCCATCGAAAAATTAGATCATGGGATCTAACTTAAACTTATCACACAAGTCTAAAAATCATGAAAATTCATATCCAAGATTCGATCATGGATTGATAACACTTTATTATAAACAAAAATGCATCAAGAACATCAAGTAAACATCAATCAAAAAATCTGATTTTGACATAGTTTGAACTGGATCTAATCCATATCACAAAAATAATATGAAATTTGATTGAATCAATCAAGGATGGTTCTGATACCACCATTGGATTTCAGTGACATAGTAGAATATAAATTTTAAAAATTTTTATATGCATTCAATAATTAAAAATAAAGTTTAATATTTAAACTAGTCTATCAGAACATAAAAACCTAGGAACCCCTTGATGATTATAATCAAAATATAAAAGCATGTATAATAAGAGAAGATCAGAAGTTGTTGCCCAGCTATGCAACCAAGAAGGGGGGGATGAATTGGGTTTCTAAAAATTTTAAGCTTAACTTATGACTTATGAAAAATTTTGACAAAAGCTAAATAAATAGGGAGAGTAAAATTAATTCAAGGCTAATGGCTAAAAGCTAGAATGCAAGAGAATAATGAAGAGTTAAAGAAGAGCAATTAGGCACACCACAAATAAAAAGATTTATAGTGGTTCGGTGCCAACCTTGCACCTACATCCACTCCCCAAGCTCTTACTTGGGAATTCCAATCCACTAATCTTGTATTCAACCCGAATACAAACTCGGAAACTCGACTCTACTATCCCAAGCTAGTCCACTTGTTTCTCGGTACAACCAACCCTATACACTCTGATTCAAGGTTCGGATCAACCTTCCCTTATTTTGGAACCCTTCCAAAATAAAAACAATAACACAAACAAAGTATAACAATAAATAGCATAAGTAAGTGTAAAGAAAGCTCCTTTAATGAGCGTATGAGACTTTAAATACTCTTTACTCAAGAAGAAAAGACCCTTTTTGATTTCCTCAAGGTGGTTGGAGACTAGAATGTGCACTTGAGAGTTGGTGAGCTTGGATCAAAGGCTTCTTGAATGCTTTGAGTGAGCTTTTGCTTAGGGCTGAAAAGTTTGCTTGAAATCCCTTTTTCAAAATCTCTCTTCTTGATTCTTTTTTTGATTTCCAACTTTTTGTCACTTTTATAACTTCAGAAATAGTGAAAAACATTCTAGGCTGAAATAGAGTCGTTAGACCACAATAAATGAGCATTAAAAGCACTTAAAATGGTAAAATAGCCGTTGCGAAAATCCCGTCACAGGGGTCGACTCATAGGTCGACTCATGCATGGGGGTCGACTCATGGGTCGACCTCTGTGGAAGAACAACAGAAAACAACCAGAAGACAAGGTTCTGTGATTTTTGGCCTAAAAATAGCAAGGGTCGACTCATGGTCGACTCATGCCTTGGGGGTCGACTCATGGGTCGACTCACAGGTTGTGCCAAGCCAAAAAATCTGCGTGCCAAACAGCTCATTATGCCATGAGTTGACTCATGGTCAACTCATGATTTTCAAACATGCATATCTTTCAAAATACAAGTCCAAAAATAATGAAATTTTCATCAATGGATCACAAATCTTTTGTTCTATCATTTGATACTTTCAAATCAGAGTTTTGGTAAAATTATAATTTTACCCCTGAAGAGCAATAAGTCTTTTTCAAGTGAAAATCATTAGTACTCTTTCAACTGCTTTGTAATCATCAAAATCAATCTAAGGAGCAACAATCTCCCCCTTTTTGATGATGACAAAACACTTGAACAAAAGCATATATATGAATCAATGAGTATGAATTTCAAGGAATGAAATGCATTATAGGTAGTTTGAAGATAAATAGAAAATTTACTACCAACTTATAAGTGTATTTGCTTGAAAAGAAGATTGATTCTTTTGGCATGTGATACATGTGCCCATTTGCATAAACAATTTGCCTATTGCTTAATGATTTGAAAATTTGCTCATTTGATTATGTGATTCTGGTATCAGAGCAGAAATTTTATTTTTTTATCAGAGCAAAGCAGAATTTACCTTAGGATTTGAAAATTGCGTGTTTGAAAATATCTCATTTGCTCATTTGCTTGTTGCTTAGCAATTCACTCATTTTATTTTTAAGTCTTTTATTAATCTTGCTTTTGGTACTTTTCTTTAATTTCTCCCAATTCACTCATTTTATTTTTAATATTTTATTAATCTTGCTTTTGATACTTTTTGCTTAGCAATTCACTCATTTTATTTTTAAGTCTTTTATTAATCTTGCTTTTGATATTTTTTTTAATTTCTCCCCCTTTTTGACATCATCAAACATTGTTAACTCCCCCTCTTTTTTGAATACATTTTCTCTTTTTGTTTCTTGAAACTTCTTGTACTAATCATTAATTTTACTGACATTAATGTTTACTCCCCCTGAATACAGCAATCATAAAACAAAATATACCATTGAGTACTAGCAATTCATAGTATTTTAAGCACCTCATAATTGAAAGGAACTCAATTTAAAGGACATACATTAAAAGTCAAAGAGTAGATACATAATCAAAAAGTGATTGATATCATAGCTGTTCCAATACATATTCCATAATATAAAAGTCAACCAGTTAATATCATTACATGCCCAAAAGATAGATCCTAGAAACAAACAACAGACAAGGCTAACTATAAGGATCTAGTAGAGCTCATGACTAGATGGATCAGAATCAGATGTATCGGAATAGGGTGGGGAGATGATGATCACGACCAAAGACTCGTCCTCTACCCGTCTGCCTCTGCCACGAGTGAGGTGCTGGCACGAGTAGGTGGGCAAGATGATCCTGAAGGCTGTGAAGCAATAGACTGAACTGCAAGAGAGAGCCTGATGGTGTCAAGAAGGTTCAGAGCTCTCGAAACAGACTGAAGCAGTGCAGTGAACTATGTAGATGCATGCTCACTAGAGCCTCTGATCTCTCTCCTCAAAAAATCAAATCCACCCTCCAATACACCTCTAAGTCTGCCAGCCTCTGCAGTTAGGTCTATGATCTCAATAGTGCACTCCTGTGGTTGTGGATGGGCCAGAGCTAACACTTGCCCCTGCAAGTCAAGTACTCTCCCAGTCAGTCTCAAAATATAATCCTCGGCTGCTGAATCCGAACAGACTGATTTGAGATCATCTGAAATACAGTAGAGATATGGGGGATCAAGGTCTGATCAGATGCATCTAATGATGTGGATCCCGGTGCAAAGGCTGAAGTGCTCCACTGACGAGAAAGCAAGGAAGCCACACGCTGAGAAATCAGCTCAATCTGATCATCAGCCAATCTAAACTCTGAGGGAGGTGCTCTACTGTCTGGCTGCTGAACTGGTGTGTACCTTCTGGTGGACTCTGAAGGGCCAGCCTCTGGATCTGAAATAAACTGGATGTCTGGAGATGCTGCCCTGAAGTCATGGAGAGGTGATGAGGGACCTTCTTCCTCAGCTCTGTCCTCAACTCTGTCCTCAGCTCTCCTCAGCTCTTTCTTCTGTACCTTTGATCCAACTACCATCAATCCTAGTGAATCCCATGCGGTGCAGAGTGTGTTGGTTGATGGTGTCAGAGTGAGAGAGCCTAGCAGATGCCTCCCCCTCAAAACTAACTCCAAACCTCCTGAATACCAGTGTGAGGGCCATACCAAAAGCAGATGTGCCTTGGATCTATTCAGTGTTTCTCTCATGGCCTCAATCATTAAAGCAGGGAGGTTTAAGGGATTTGGGTGATCACATGAAACATTATACATATGTCTCGCCAGAAAGGAGGTCATGTCTACCACTTCTTGGGAAGAAAAGCTTTGTCACTAATTGATGTAGAATTCTCATTTCAATTGACAAGATCTTGGCTTCTAATTTATTTAGACTTCCCGAGTAGGTTCCTCCTAAAATCACATTGATCCCTTCTTCCTTCACTGGGAGTTCCATGTTAGAATATCCCTCACAGGGCAAATGTAGAATCTCTCCCAAAATAATAGGATCTAAGCAGATATTAATTCCCTTAACAGTAGAGGTTACTGTTCCATTGCCATAGTGCAGATTCAGATAAAACTCTCTAACTAAATCTACATAAGTAACTTCTTTGAGAGAACAGTAAAATCCCCAACCTTGGTTTTTGATCTTTGACCCAAAGGAGAAACCTTCTTTTTCAAAGAATCTGAAGTCCACATTCTTGCCAGTTTCTACCTTTCTGTCAGAGAGAGGGATTTTGCTAGGGCTAAGAGGAGACTGAGAGGAACCTGGTGCAGATGCTGAAGCAGGAATCTGAAGTCCACATTCTTGCCAGTTTCTACCTTTCTGTCAGAGAGAGGGATTTTGCTAGGGCTAAGAGGAGACTGAGAGGAACCTGGTGCAGATGCTGAAGCAGGAATGGGAGCAGAGGAGGTCTGAGAAGCTTGCCTTTTCCTGCGCACGCCTTCTTCCAGCTCACGGACTGATTTTCTTCTTTGAGGGAGTTTCATTTTTGGGGTCATTCTCACCACAAGAGCAAGCAAGGAGACTCGAAAGATCAAATGGGTGAGGAGGAGGGTTATTAGAAGATGGAAAAGGATTTTTGGCGGAGAGAAATCACGATTTTGAGAAGAATGGTGGAAGCTAGGGCACGCTCCAACCGCTTCAATCAAGGGAGAAAGATGCGAAAAGCTCCTTTCCCAAGGGGTGATTTGAGGTGGAGAGGTGATGGGAGAAGGATCTAGGGCTAAAGCTTTTGGATTTGGATAGAACGAAGATGAGGACGACGAGTTTTGGAGGGAGGAAGACGAAGGAGGGGTCGGCTCATGAACGGGCTTTAAGTTAAAAAGAAATGAACCCGTGGGATGTTGGCCAAAAATTTCAAGTATGCCATTGGGTCGACCCTAGGGGGTCGACTCATGATTCATAAAATTTCAGGAAAAATATGAATAAATTCTGAAAATATTCAAAATTTTGGGAGAAAAATTTTTGCTCAATGACAAGTTGTGAGAGATATAATCTTGAGCGTTTAGGTCCAAGAGAGATGATGGAAATTGAGCTCAAAGAAATTTTGACATCGATTCCTTGGAATTGGAGAAATATTTAGGCAAATGGATCAAGAATTCCTAGATTTCTCCTAATTTCACAGAATCTATCCTCATATCGGCTAATTGATTTTCAGTGCAAACATAGTCAAGAATTATATCTTTGTTTTGAACATGTTCTCTTATAAAATGATGTCTTATTTCAATATGTTTAGACCTTGAATGTTGAATTAGATTTTTAGTAAGATTTATGGCACTAGTGTTATCACATCTTATGGGTGTTTCATTAAGTTTGATACCAAAGTCTTCGAGTTGTTGCTTAATCCACAAGATTTGAGCACAACAACTTCCGGCTGTAATGTATTCGGCCTCAGCCGTAGACAGTGCTACCGAATTTTGTTTCTTGCTAAACCAGGAGATTAGGTTAACTCCAAAAAATTGGCAAGTTCCACTAGTGCTTTTTCTATCTAATCTACATCCAGCAAAATCAGTATCTGAATATCCTATTAAGTCGATTAATGAGTCCTTAGAGTACCATAATCCTAGAGTTTGAGTACCATTTAAATATCTAAGGATTCTTTTAACAGCATTCAAGTAAGACTCTTTAGGATTAGATTGAAATCTAGCACACAGACAAACACTAAACATGATATCAGGTCTACTTGCAGTTAAATATAATAGTGAGCCAATCATACCTCTATAATATTTTAAGTCTACACATTTATCTCCTTCATCCTTGTCAAGCTTACATGAGGGGCTCATGGGTGTGCCAATTGTTTTGGAGTTCTCCATTCCAAATCTTTTGAGTAATTCCTTGGTGTACTTGCTTTGGATGATGGAGATTCCTTCCTTTGTTTGTTTGATTTGGAGTCCGAGGAAGAATGTAAGTTCTCCCATCATGCTCATCTCGAACCCCCCCTGCATGAGCTTAGCAAAGTCTTGACAAAGAGATTCATTAGTAGACCCAAAAATAATGTCATCAACATATATTTGTATAATTAACATATCATTTTGATTTCTTTTAATGAAGAGGGTTGTGTCTACATTACCTCTTGAAAAACTATTATTTAGTAAAAATTTGCTTAGCCTATCATATCAAGCCCTAGGTGCTTGTTTTAAACCATATAGAGCTTTATTTAATTTAAAAATATGATTAGGAAAAGCATGATTTTCAAAACCTGGGGGTTGTTCTACATAGACTTCTTCAGCAATATATCTATTCAAAAATGCACTTTTGACATCCATTTGAAATAATTTAAATTTCAAAAAGCAAGCATATGCAAGTAAAAGTCTAATGGTCTCTAATCTAGCAACAGGTGCAAAGGTCTCATCAAAATCAATTTCTTCTTCTTGATTATAACCTTTAGCAACCAATCTTGCTTTATTTCTTATTACATTTCTATGTTCATCTAATTTGTTCCTAAAGACCCATTTTGTGCCAATTATTGAATAATTTTTAAGTCTTGATACTAAAGTTCATACATTATTTCTTTCAAATTGATTAAGTTCCTCTTGCATTGCATTAATCCAATTATAATCATTTTCAGCTTCTTCAATAGTTTTTGGTTCAAGATGAGAGACAAAAGCACAATGATTAAATACACCTTTAAGTGAAGAACGAGTTTTTACCCCATGCATAGGATCACCAATAATTAGCTCCTTAGGATGATTGTGAACATACCTCCATTCTTTGGGTAGGTCATTTATACCTTGAGGTTGTTCTTGATGTTCTTCACCTCCCTCATCCTGTTTGTCTTCATGTTCCTTATCATCTTGAATTGTTGAATCTTTCAGAGTGATTTCCTTCATTCCTTCTATAAGAGGATCTGCATCATCAATACCTTCATTCTTCCTTGAAGGAAGATCGTTAGATTCATCAAAGACAACATGTATCGACTCCTCTACTACTAAAGTTCTTTTGTTAAAAACTCTAAAAGCTTTACTAGTGGAGGAGTAACCAAGAAAGATTGCTTCATCTAATTTTGCATCAAATTTTTTAAGTCTTTCTTTACCATTATTTAATACAAAACATCGGCAACCAAAAATATGAAAATATGCAATATTAGGTTTTCTTTCTTTCCAAAGCTCATAGGGGGTTTTCTTTAAAATTTGTCTAATCAAAGCATGATTTAAAATGTAACATGCTGTGTTAATTGCTTCCGCCTAAAAATATCTTGGAAGGTTGCTTTCACATAGCATGGTACGGGCCATTTCTTCTAAGGTTCTGTTTTTCCTTTCTACTATCCCATTTTGTTGGGGTGTCCTAGGTGCAGAGAAGTTATGGCCTATTCCTTTTTCATCACAAAAGTTTTCAAAGTCTTGATTTTCAAATTCAGTTCCATGATCACTTCGAATATTTTGAATTGAAAATCCTTTCTCATTAGTGACTTTTCGGTAAAATTTAGTGAAAACATGAAAAGTTTCATCTTTGTGTGCCAAAAAGAAAATCCAAGTAAAATGAAAGTAATCATCTATAATTACAAAACCATATCATTTTTCTCCTAGACTAGTGGTTCTAGTAGGTCCAAATAAGTCCATATGCAAAAGCTCTAAAGGTCTAGAGGTTGAAACAACATTTTTGGATTTAAATGAAACTCTTGTTTGTTTACCAAGTTGGCATGCATCACAAATTCTATCCTTTTCAAAATTCAATTTTGGCAAACCAAGAACTAATTCCTTCTTAATTAATTTTGAAAGAGAATGCATGCTAATATGTGCAAGCCTACGATGCCAAAGCCAACTAGTCTCATTAGTTTTAGCATTCAAGGATACTAGGCATTGCATGTTTATTTTGGCTAGATCATTTAAATCTACCATATAAACATTACCATATCTATGTCCAATAAATTTAATGCCATCATTAATAGGACTAGTTACAATGCAAACAGACGATTCAAAAACAACTTTATATCCTTTATCACAAAATTGACTAATGCTTAGTAAATTATGCTTTAAACCATCTACTAACAAAATATTTTCAATGTATTTGGAGGGAGTGATACCAATGTTACCTATACCGATGATCTTTCCTTTGCCATTGTCTCCAAAGGTGACCATCCCTCCATTCTTAGCATCAAGAGTGATGAATTGGGATTCATCACCAGTCATGTGTCTCGAGCATCCACTGTCAAGATACCATTTTCTGTTTCCTCCTTGGGATGCTAGACACACCTGCAAGCAAAAATCAAATTTTTGTTTTAGGTACCCAAGCTTTCTTGGGTCCTTTTTGGTTAGTCATAATGGTTCCTTTTGGAACCCATATTTTCTTTATATTTGAGTTTGCAGACTTGTTAGAGAAGCAAGTGTATGACTTATGTCCTACTCTACCCCATTTGAAGCAAGTAATATTAGAAGACTTGTTACTTAAAGAGTTTACATAAATATTTTTCAGATATTTTTGTTTCTTCAAGGGGTTATAGCCAACTCCAGCTTTATCATACACGGCCTTTTAATTTTCAAGAATCATATTAAGTTTATTTGAACTCAAGGTAAATTTTTCAACTAATGGTTTTAACTTGGCAATTTCATTCTTTAAACTTTAATTTTCTTGAAGCAGGGTGGATTTTTCAATTGAAATATTTTCATTTTATTTCAATAAAGATTGATTTTTAATTTTAGATCTTTGTTCTTCATCCATAGTTTCTTTAATTCATCAACTAAATCATAAAAAGCTTCATGTAATTCTTCAAATGTAAAGTCACTTGGAGTTTCAAAAATTACCTCATTTTCGTGTGCCATAAGGCACAGGTTGGCTTGTTCGGTTGAGTTTTCCTCTTCGGAGCTTGAGTCATCACTCGCACTCCAAGTGGCCATCATGGCCTTCTTCTTGTACTTCTTGGGACCCTTCTTCAGTTGTGGACATTCGGATTTGAAGTATCCCGGCTTCTTGCACTCATAGCAGATAAGGGGTTGGTCTTTCTCCTTTTCTTTGCTCTGTTCCCCTTTTGTGAATGGCCTCTTCCTCATCCCTTGTTTCCTTTTTCTCAAAAATTTCTTGAATCTTCGGGTAATGAGTGTCATTTCTTCATCCTGTTCTTCATCTTCAGTGTCATCAGTTTCTTCATCTGGTGGAGCTGTGGATTTGAGGGCAACTATTCTTTTCTTTTTAACTTCTTCCTCTTGATGTTGCTTCATGCTTAGCTCATGAGTCATCAATGATCCAAGAAGCTCTTCCAAAGGTAGAATGTTCAAGTCCTTGGCTTCTTGGATGGCGGTCACTTTGGCTTCCCAAGTTCTTGGTAAGGACCTAAGAATCTTTCTTACAAGCTCACTGTATAGGACTTACCAAGACTCTTTAAACCATTTATAATATCAGTAAAGCGAGTAAATATTTCAGTTATAGACTCATCATGCTCCATTTTAAACAATTCATATTTATGCACAAGCATGTTGATTTTAGACTCCTTTACTTAATTGGTTCCTTCATGGGTTACTTCTAACCTATCCCATATTTCTTTAACAGATGAGCAAGTAGAAATGCGATTAAATTCGTTAGCATCAAGAGCACAATAAAGAATATTCATTGCTTTAGCATTTAATTGGGCTATTTTCTTATCAACCTCATCCCATTCTTTCTCGGGTTTGGTTGATTCCACTCCATCTATAATTTTAGTGGGTGTGTGAGGACCGTTCACTATGATACTCCACATATCATAGTCAAGTACTTGAATGAATATTTTCATCCGAGCTTTTCAATAGGTGTAATTAGACCCATTGAAAAGTGGAGGTCGGTTGGTGGATTGCCCCTCGGCTAGAAAAGTGCCGACTTGAGTTGCCATAGATCTTTGGCTCTTTGATTGTTTAGATCAAAGTAGGGCTAGAGCACCGGGCTCTGATACCACTTGTCGCCCAGCTATGCAACCCAAGAGTGGGGGGGGGGGGTGAATTGGATTTCTAAAAATTTTAAGCTTAACTTATGACTTATGAAAAATATTTGACAAAAGCTAAATAAATAGGGAGAGTAAAATTAATTCAAGGCTAATGGCTAAAAGCTAGAATGCAAGAGAATAATGAAGAGTTAAAGAAGAGCAATTAGGCACACCACAAACAAAAGAATTTATAGTGGTTCGGTGCCAACCTTGCACCTACATCCACTCCCCAAGCTCCTACTTGGGAATTCCAATCCACTAATCTTGTATTCAACCCGAATACAAATGTCGAAAACTCCGACTCTAGCTATCCCAAGCTAGTCCACTTGTTTCTCAGGTACAAGCCAACCCTATACACTCTGATTCAAGGTTCGGATCAACCTTCTCTTGTTTTGAAACCCTTCCAAAACAAAAACAATAACACAAATAAAGTATAACAATGAATAGCACAAGTAAGCACAAAGAAAGCTCCTTTAATGAGCGTATGAGACTTTAAATACTCTTTACTCAAGAAGAAGAAGACCCTTTTTTATTTTCTCAAGGTGGTTGGAGACTAGAATGTGCACTTGAGGAGTTGATGAGCTTGGATCAAAGGCTTCTTGAATGCTTTGAGTGAGCTTTTGCTTAGGACTGAAAAGTTTGCTTGAAATCCCTTTTTCAAAATCTCTCTTCTTGATTCTTGTTTTTGATTTCCACCTTTTTGTCCCTTTTATAGCTTCAGGAAATAGTAAAAAATATTCTAGACTGAAATAGAGCCGTTAGACTACAATAAATGAGCATTAAAAGTACTTAAAATGGGTTAAAAACTAGCAGTTGCGAAAAAATCCCGTCACAGGGGTCGACTCATGGGTCGACTCATGCCTGGGGGTCGACTCATGGGTCGACCTCTGTGGAAGAACAACAGAAAACAACCAGAAGACAAGGTTCTGTGATTTTTGGTCTAAAAATAGCAGGGGTCAACTCATGCCTTGGGGGTCGACTCACAGGTTGTGCCAAGCCAAAAAATCTACATGCCAAACAGCTCATTGTGCCATGAGTTGACTCATGGGTCAACTCATGATTTTCAAACATGCATATCTTTCAAAATACAAGTCCAAAAATAATAAAATTTTTACCAATGGATCACAAATCTTTTGTTCTATCATTTGATACTTTCAAATCAGGGTTTTGGTAAAATTACAATTTTGCCCCTGAAGAGCAATAAGTCTTTTTCAAGTAAAAATCATTAGTACTCCTTCAATTGCTTTGTAATCATCAAAATCAATCTAAAGAGCAACAGAAGTCATATACCATCATGAAGATCATGAACTGGTAATCTTGATATCCTCACAAGACTCCAAAGTAGAAGCTGTTGGAAAATATGTCTCAAAGCTAATCGTCAGCCTGTTGATGGTTGTGCTAATTGATGTAATTATATATTAATTAATTAATAAAATATTTATTTGATAATTTTCATCATAAGCTTGTATATCTTATATATCGAACTTCTGTGTTATGATAAAAGTCCTTAGGACTATTTAAATTGATAAAAGAGGATTTATCATTTAGTCCTTAAATGAGTTCGTGACCAAATTATATGCTATTATTAGGATGATAGACATATCAAGTGTAGGTCATTGTGTGCCATAAAGATTGGTTGTCCTCTTAACCAAGGAGCGTGGAGATGCTGGTATGGCATGCAGATAAAATGTAAGAATACATTTCACTGAATGTGATCAACTCCGGAGTACTCTGCTGTCAAAAGTCATTCCAAAGAGATATGGGTATAAGTGTCCCTCGAATCTGAGAATACCACGGTGACTTGCAAGCAACTCACTATGCTTTGGTATCGAACTACCTAAATTTTTAATTCAAGATTGAAAGATTTCTGAGTACAGTCAAGTCTTATAAAGTCGGTGTATGAGTCAAGATGGAATTGACCACTGCAAGAGATTAGAGAGAATGCTTTGTGTTTCAATTTAGTAAGACCTTGACTAGGGCAATCCTTCTGAGAAGTCACAAGATTTATCAAGTTGAGATATATAATGGATGTACTATTAAGAGTTGATAATTAAAACTTTAAGTCATCCTAGCATCAAGAGTCAAAGGGATGAATTATATGGTAACTATATCTAAATAGGTTATTGAGTGTTGCTTTGCATACATTCGGCCTATCCGGATGTCGGGTACGATTATTAGATGGTTGCACCGCAGGAATCAATTCCTGTGCTACTAGTTTAGGTATGAATCTATAAGGTCATATACATTAAAAGTTTCTCTTCAATCACATGGCTAATCTGAAGAGTCCCACTGGACGGAGACTCTGCTGAAGAGTCCCACTAGATGGAAACTCTAGAGAAGAGTCCCATTGGATTTGAACTCTATCATTAATGAAAGATTAATTAGTGATTAGATCACTAATTAGCTCAATTTGATTGAGCATTAAAGTCTGGATAAAATTTTATTGAATTGGATTAAATCAGGTCAAGTCTAATTAGGTTATGACATGACCTAATCATAAGGGAGAAATGATCCTGATTTGATCGGATCTATAACTCAATTTATTTATTGATTTGATCAAATTTAATTAAAGTTATAAGAGTCTAATTAGATTAGGTTCATCATATTTTATTTGGGTCTAATTGGATTGGGTTTGAAAAAAATTTAATTGGTTAAACCCTAGAGTCCCAAATGAGTGGGACTCTCTCCCTTGCACCATCCAAATTATCTCATATCTTTTCTCACTGCAAAAAATCAATTTATGCATGAGAAAATTAAAAAATAACCCTACTTTTGTCACCCATTATGGATAAGAATTGGTTGGTTTTGATTTGAATTCAAATTGATTTAAATTTCAACTTAAAACCTTGTCCATATCCTTTCATATGTCAGTAGTTTTTGAAGATGCCCATTGTGTACGAGGAAAGGAAGTCTTTGTTGTAAAATTCAGTGAAGGGGTAAAATGATAATTTTAATTTTTTTTTAAAATTATGATTTTATAGTAAAAAATATTAATTAATCTAATTAATTAACATGTGTTTACCCTATACTAAGATCTAAATATGATATACAGCATGCATGCATTTAAATTTGAAATTCAAATTTGAATAGTAAACAATTTACTGTTCTGTGTTCAGAACACAATACCTTTGTGCGGATAGTAGATCGCCGTAATCTGATCATCATCGAAAGAGTCTGATCATCGCGACGTAGCCACACAGCATGTCTGGTCTCTGTGGATCGTCTATATGAGGCTCCCGGTCTGATCGGCTCCTCACGGGTGCTAGCTCGTTGTAGAGCCCTTTCAATGGCCGATGCTGATTGAACTCCTTCGATCGATGTCTATCGATTCTTTGGATACCCTGGATTGTCAGCAGACATGCTTGAGAAAATGTTGAAGATCTTCCTGAAATTTGGTGAGCTCACGACACTCGTAGCTCACCTTCTCACTTCCCGAACCCCAGGCTGAAACCCCAGGGTACACTAAGAAAAACTCTGTGCCCTTTTTTCTTTCTTTTCTTTCTTTTTCTCTCAGAAGGTTTTGGACCTTCACCTCACATAGAAAGGTTCCTCACACCTCAAACTTTCTCTCCAAAAAATTCTATGCACGCCCCACCTTTCTCCTCTTTTTAAAACAATGTTGAACGTCTCTTATCCGCGTGAGAGGATAAAGATAAGTGGTTGCATATTTAAATTCAAATTGAGTTTGAATTCAAAAATGCCCCTATCCACTTATGGCATGAGAAGAGAAGGGCGTGGACTCTTTGTACGTGGAAAGGTTTCACGAGACACCTTTTCTCGTGTAAGTTATGTGGCGCACAAGATGGATAAGCCGGAAGGCACAAGAGATAAGTTATCCATTCAAATTCAAACACGTTTTGAATTTGAATGGTTAACTAATCAGCTTTATCCATCCATATGGCACACAAAAGTGGGTGTGGGGAGGGCTTTGCATGAGAAAAAATTCATGAGAAATTCCTTCTCGTGAATTCAAATGGGCGCAGTGGATGTGAGGTGGCACAGGAAGTTTGGGTCAAGGTGGTTTCATTATTTAAACCAACCTAATTGAACCAAATAAGTTAAGCCCAATTAGACTAATTTAAATCTAACTTAATTAGGCTTAATTAGGCTCAATAAAATCCTAATCAAATTTGGAATTGATTAAGTCTAACCTCTAATCAAATCAGGGACCAAACCATCTCGATGATTAGGTCAACACTTAACCTAATCGGGTCAAATCCAACTGAATCCAATTCAATTGGACTTGATCCAAAAATAATTACTCAATCAAATTGAGTTAATTAGCAATCAAATCACTAATTAAATCTCTCATAAATATTGAGTTCAAATTCGATAGGCAATCGGGTATCAAAGTCCATCAATATGAAACCTTGATCGTAGAGTCCCAAACCAGTGGGACTCTTGATCCCGATACCCAAAATGTGTGGGACTTGTGATCAGAGAATTTTAATTCTCGATCACAGAGTCTCAGATACGTAGGACTCATAGTCCATGAATATTAGGACTCTTCATCAGCCATCAAATTAGATAGGAACCTCTAATGTGTGTGACCCCGCTGGTTTGAACCTAAATCGGTAGCACAGGAACCAATTCCTGTACTAATCGAAGTGACCATCTAGCAATGGTACCCGACATTCAGATAAGTCGAATAGTCACAATCGCAACACTCAGAACCTACGTGAATATGGTTACTATATAATTCATCCCTTTTGACCCCTGTGTTTAGGATGACTCAGGGTTAAACTGTCAACCCTGATTAGATCATCCGAGTCGTGCTCAACTCAATCAGTCCTGTGACTCCTCACTAGGACTACCCTAGCCAAGGTTTTGCTAAATTGAAACACGACCGTACACAGCTCCTGAACTGGAGTGGTCAATCCCATCTTGACACACGCACCGACAAGTCAAGTACTTGACTACACCTAGCAGCCTTCCGTCACTGAATTAGAAATTCAGGTAGTCCAGTGCCTAAGTGCAGTGACTTGCTTGTAAGTCACCGTGACGGTCTCAGGTTAGAGGGACATTTATACCCATATCCCATCGAAGCAAATCTTGACAGTAGAGATAGCTCCGGAGTCGGTCACGTTCAGTGCAGATGTACCCTTACATCTCACCTGTATGCCATACTAGTGTCTCCACACTCCTTGGTTAAGAGGACATCCAACCTATATAGCACACAACGACCTATGCTTGATAAACATTGTTGTCCTTGATAACAACGTATCATTTGGTCACGAACAGGTTTAAGGACTAAACGACAAATCCTTCTTTGTCGAGTCTAAATAGTCCTAAGAACTTCACCACAACACAGGAGTTCATTAGAAGATGATAATTTATGATGAAAAAATATCAAAATAACTTTTATTTATTTATGATTTATGTACTAATACAATAAAAAGCACAACCATCAACAGACTAACGATTGGCTTTGGGATACTATTTTCAATAATCTCCCACTTGGCCTAAAGCCAATTAGTGCAGTATCTAATACCCATCTTCGACTTGAAGTCGTCGAACTCCTTCACCGCAATGGCTTTAGTGAATGGGTCAGCCAGGTTCTCCTTCCTGTCGATCTTCTGAAGGTCGACATCTCTTCGATCCACGATTTCTTGGATGAGATGGTAGCGATGCAGAATATGCTTCGTCTGCTGGTGTGCCTTCGATTCCAGAGCAATGGCTCCAGAGCTGTCACAGTAGAGCAGAACTGGACCAACAAGGGAGGGTGCTATTCCAAGCTCGGTGATGAATTTTCTCAGCCACACCGCTTCTTTGGCAGCATCTGATGCAGCGACATACTCCGCCTTGCAAACTGAATCAGCCACTGTGTGCTGCTTGCAACTCTTCCAGCAGACAGCCACACCATTAAGGGTAAAATTAAATCCCGACACACTCTTGCTGTCATCGTGATCAGGCTGAAAACTAGAGTCTGTAAACTCTATAAGTCTCAAGTCTGATTCACCATAAACAAGCCACTGGTCCTTAGTATTTCTTAAATACTTCAGGATGGTTTTAACAACCTTCTAGTGATTATCTCCTGGATCAGATTGGTATCTACTCACTACACCTAATGAGTATGCCACATCTGGTCGTGTACATGTCATGGCATACATGATAGATCTCACTGTCGAAGCATATGGAATTCTACCCATATGCTCTCTCTCTTGAGGTGTTGTCGGACAATCCCTCTTCGAGAGAGAAATTTCATGGCCTATCGGTAGATAGCCTTTCTTGAAATTCTCCATGCTGAACCTTTTCAGCATAGTGTCAATGTATGTGGACTGGGATAAGCCAAGTAACCTTTTAGATCTATCCCTATAGATCCTCATCCCTAGGATGTAGGAAGCTTCTCCCAGATCCTTCATGGAGAACTGTGACGACAGCTAAGTCTTTATTCCCTGTAATGCAGGGACATCATTCCTGATTAAGAGAATGTCATCCACATACAATACAAGAAATACCACTACTGGACCATTAGCCCACTTATAAATGCATGGCTCTTCTCCATTCTTAATGAAGCCATACGTCTTGATTGTCTTATCAAAACGTATGTTCCAACTCCGGGATGCCTGCTTAAGTCCATAAATAGACCTTTGTAGCCTACACACCTTAGACTCATCTGTGGATGTGAATCCTTCAGGTTGTATCATACACACCCCTTCGTCCAGCTCTCCGCTTAGGAAAGCTGTCTTCACATCCATCTGGCAGATTTCATAGTCCAGATGGGCAGCTATCACAAGCATAATCTGAATGGATTTGAGCATTGCCACAGGAGAAAACATCTCGTCATAGTCTATACCATAACGTTGACAATATCCCTTGGCAACCATATGGGCTTTATAGGTTTTCACCTTTCCGTCTGCACCCCTCTTCCTCTTGAAGACCCACTTACACCCTATGGGTTTTACTCCTTCGGGTGGGTCAACCAATGTCCACACATCATTGACCTTCATGGACTCCATTTTGGATTTCATGGCCTCTAGCCATTTCTCAGAGCCAGGTATCTGCATTGCGTCCATGTAGGTGATCGGATCCTCATCATTTTCATCAAGTTTGATAGGATCTCTGTCCTAGACTAAGAAACTATAGTATCTGTCTGGTTGACGTGGTACTCTACCAGATCGCCTTAAGGGTGCCTGAACAATGGGCTCCGGATCTGATCTAACCAAATCTGGTTCAGGTTCAGCTACTTGTGTCGGTTTTTCCACCTATCGAACTTTCTCAAGTTCGACCTTAGAGGCAACAGTCCCTTCACCAAGGAACTCCTTTTCTAAAAAGATTACCTTATGGCTGACAGACACCTTTTGCTCATCAGCTAGGTAGAAATAATACCCTTTGGTCTCTTTTGGGTACCCTATGAAATTACACTTGTCAGACCTAGGTCCAAGCTTGTCCGTAATTAAACGTTTAACATAAGCCAGACACCCCCAAACCCTAAGGTGCGAGAGTACTGGCTTACATCCTATCCATAACTCATATGGCATTTTGGTTACAGACTTACTCAGAACCCTATTTAGAAGGTAACAAGCCGATTCGAGCGCATATCCTCAGAGGGAGATCGGCAGACCAGCAAACTCCATCATGGATCGGACCATGTCTAACAAGGTCCGATTCCTCCTTTCAGACACATCATTATGCTGTGGTGTTCCAGGAGGAGTCCACTGAGAGAGAATCCCATTCTCTCCTAAATATGTCAAAAATTTATTGGAAAGATATTCACCTCCTCGATCAGATCGAAGAGTTTTAATACACTTTCCAGTTTATTTTTCTACCTCATTTCGGAATAGTTTGAATATATCAAACGACTCCGACTTATGCTTCATTAAATAGACATATCCATACCTCGATAGGTCATCTGTGAAGGTTATGAAGTAGAAATATCCACCTCTTGCACTTGAGATCATGGGTCCACATACATCAGAATGTACAAGACCCAAGAGATCACTGACTCGCTCACCTTTTCCAGTAAAAGATGACTTGGTCATTTTTCCAAGAAGACAGGACTCACAGGTTGGAAGTGATTCACAATCACCAACTTCAAGAATTCCTTCTTGAGCCAACCTGTTTATCCTATTCTTATTGATATGACCTAGCCTACAGTGCCAAAGATAGACTTCTGACACATTTTCTATTTTAGGGCATTTATCGGAGGTTTGAACCACATTAACAGGCTGTGACAGTAAGTAAATTCTATTATTTAGTTATCCAACAAACATTGTAACACCATTCAAAATGATATTGCAAATATTTCTTTTTATTAAAAATTGATAACCGTACATGGCCAAAAGGCCTACAAAAATAATATTTAATAAAGAGCTTGGACAATAGTGACATTCACTCAGAATTATATTACGAGAATTGATTATAAGGTTCATGATTCCTAAAGCTAGAACTGAAACTTTGCTTCCATCTCCAACATTCAGGAACCTCTTGTTGGGAATAGTGTCCCAAAGCCAATCATCAGCCTGTTGATGGTTGTGCTCATTTTTGTATTTGCACATGAATTATGAATTAATAAAAATTATTTTGGCATTTTTTATCATAAAATATTTCATCTTTTAATAAACTCCTATGTTGTGGTGAAGTCCACATTCTTGCCAGTTTCAACCTATATGGCACACAACGACCAAATGATATGTTGTTACCAAGGATGACAATGTTTATCAAGCATAGGTCATTGTGTGCCATATAGGTTGATTGTCCTCTTAACCAATGAGTGTGGAGACACTGGTATGGCATACAGGTGAGATGTAAGGGTACATCTGCACTGAACGTGACCGACTCTGGAGCTATTTCTGTTGTCAAGATTTGCTCCGATGGAATATGGGTATAAATATCCCTCCGACCTGAGACCGCCACGATGACTTGCAAGCAACTCACTACACTTAGGCACTGGACTACCTAAATTTTTAATTCAGTGACGGAAGGCTGCTGGGTGTAGTCAAGTACTTGACTTGTCGGTGCGTGTGTCAAGATGGGATTGACCACTCCAGTTTAGGAGCTGTGTACAGTCGTATTTCAATTTAGCAAAACCTTGGCCAGGGTAGTCCTTGTGAGGAGTCACAGGACTGTTTGAGTTGAGCATGATTCGGATGATCTGATCAGGGTTGACAGTTTAACCCTGAGTCGTCCTAAACACAGGTCAAAAGGATGAATTATACAATAACCATATTCACGTAGGTTCTGAGTGTTGCGATTGTGACCATTCGATCTATCCGGTCATCAGGTACCATTGCTATATGGTCACTTCGATTAGTACAGAAATTGATTCCTGTGCTACCGACTTAGGTTCGAACCTACGGGGTCACACACATTAGAGGTTCTTATCTGATCTGATAGCTGATATAGAATCCTACATGTTTGAGACTCAGTGATCGAGAATCAGGATTCTCTGATCACGAGTTCCACAAATTATGGGTACCGGGGTCAAGAGTCCCACTGGTTGGGATTTTTCGATCAGGTTTACATATCGATGAATTTTGATGCTTGATTGCCCATCGGATTTGGACTCAGCATTTATGAGAGGTTTAATTAGTGATTTGATCACTAATTAACTCAATTTGATGGAGTAATTATTTTTGGATCAAGTCCAATTGAATTGGATTCAGTTGGGTTTGATCGATTAGGTTAAGAGTTGACCTAATCGTCGAGATGTTTTGGTCCCTGATTTGATCAGGGGTTGGGCTTAATCAATTCCTAATTTGATTAGGATTTTATTGAGCCTAATTAAGCCTAATTAAGTTGGGTTTAAATTAGTCTAATTGGACCTAACTTATTTGGTTCAATTAGGTTGGTTTAAATAATTAAACCACCTTGACCCAATCTCCAAGATCCACCTCACTTCCATTGCACCCATTTGGATTCATGAGAAGGAACTTCTCATGAATTTTTTCCTCATGCCAAGCCCTCTCCACGCCCCACTTTAATATGCCAAATGGATGGATAAGGATGATTGGTTGGCCATTCAAATTCAAAATAAAGTTTGAATTTGAATGGGCAATCAATCTTTGCACCTTATCCCTTTTTTTATGCCCTATTTATTATATGAGAAAAGATTTCTCATGAAATATCTCCATGCACAATTTAAGCCATGCCTCACGCCTTTAGTGGATAAGGGATGAGTTGGTGTCCATTTGAATTCAAAATTTGATTTGAATTCAAATGTGCAATTACTCATCTTTATCTTTTCTTTTGGATAAGATGTTTAACGTTGTTATAAAAGGAGGAGAAGAGTGGGGCGTGCAAAATGAAGATTTTTGGAGAAAAATTTTAGGGCGTGAGAAGTCTTGTGCATGAGAAAGAAGTCCATATCCTTCCAAGAGAAAAAGAAAAAAAAGAAAGAAAAGTGGGTGCAAGGTTTCCGGTGAATTCCCTAGAGTTTTAACCTGGGGTTCGGGAAGTGAGAAAGTGAGCTACGAGTGTCGTGAGCCTACAAAATCTCAAAGAAATCTTCAACATCCTCTCAAGCATGTCTGTTGATGATCAGAGTATCCAACGAATCGACAGATATCGATCGAAGGAGTTCGATCAGCATCCGCTGTCAAAAGGGCTCTACAACGAGCTAGCACTCGTGAGGAGTCGATCAAATTGGAAGCTTTGTGTGGACGATCTGTAGAGGTCAGACATGCTGTGTGGCTGCATCGCGATGATCAGACTCTCCCGACGGTGATCAGATTGCGGCGATCTACTACCCGCACAAAGGTATTGTGTTCTGAACACATTACAGTAAAGTATTTACTGTTCAAATTTGAATTTCAAATTTAAATGCATGCATGCTATATATCATATTTAGATCCTAGTGTAGAAAAAAATTTTATTAATTAATTAGATTAATTAATAATTTTTGCTATAAAATAGTGATTTTGAAAAAGTTTTAAAATTATCATTTTACCCCTGCACTGAATTTTCCACACAAATGGTATCAGAGCGGGTTCTAAGATATGATATATGAATTTGCATGCGTAGATTAAGTTGTAATCTAAAAGTTTAAATTTAAAATTTAAAATTCAAAATTTAAAATTTGAATTTTGAAAGTTGTTCGAAATTCAAAATTTAAAAGTTTGAAATTCAAAATTTGAAATTTGAATTTTAAAATTTGAAATTCAAAATTCAAAATTTAAAAATTTAAAATTCAAAATTTAAAATTTGAAATTTGAAATTTGGTTGAAATTTCAAATTTGAAATTCAAAATTTAAAATTTAAAATTTGAAATTTAAAAATTTAAAATTTGAAATTTGAAATTTGTTTGAAATTTGAAATTCAAAAATTTAAAATTTGAAATTTAAAATTTAAAATTTAAAATTTGAAATTGGTATATTTAGATATACTTGATCCAAGTAGCAAGTAATCGAATTGGGTTGGTTGCCATGGCCGTCTGGTCATAGGAGAAAAGTAGGGTTTAAAGGCCCTCTCCTCCCATTCGATGGGGTCTCCTATGGTGGTAGGGGTGCCGCTGCAATTATATCTCATGCAGATGAAGCAGCGAAAGAAATTAATTGTAAAGGTTCAATTGTGAAATTTATCATGAATGTGTTAGATTAGATCTAAAAGAATATTCATGATTTATTTTGATTGAGTTATTTTCTATTATGTAATTAGCAATAGGATTGCTATTTATGAAATGTGCTGATCTATTTGTGAAATGAGTCAACATATTTGGTGAACAAAAAATAAAACCTTTCAAATTTGAAAATTATTTTCGAAAGGCCAAACCTTGACCCATCAGCCCAAATACTTAATTAAAAGAATTAAGTGTTGTCTAGTAGGTCTAGAATTGTGAATTAAGACCTAAGACAATTGCATAAACTTATGGGTCAATGGGTTAGATGGATTAGGTCCATAATTGGGTTAGACCTAAGGTTAGCTTAAAGAAATTGACTAAATTAGAGTAATTGGTCAAATCTAATTAAAAGTTGAATTAGATTAGGTCAAGGATACTCTAGACTCAACTCCAATAGTTGTAGTTGAATGGGTCCATGTCTTTAACTAGACCAAGATTGACTTAATTCATGGCTACGCAGTGGAACCCTATTTACTAAGTTGATCAAATTAAAACTAATGAATCAGTTGGTGTCTAAGGTAAGTTTGGCAGTTTGACCAGTGGTTTTTAAGCGGGAGCTACTCGCAGTGAATCGATCTTTGACGAGTTAATGGCTTATCCCCACCACTGATCTCACTTACCTGGCCAACCTGATGAATTAGGTTTTGATTAGATCACTTGATGATTAGGACTCACCCATGTCATTAGATAAATCAGTTTGACTGATTTAGGTGCTCCTAATGCCAGCTTTAATTAAATCTTTTTTAATCTGACTTAGTGAAGTCAGTGGGAGGATTGAAATTAGCTGGAAATTTAATCTCTTCTATCCTTTAATAAAATCCTCAAAAATTATTAGATCCTAAAAATGATTATGTTATAGTGATAACTAAGTCATAGCCTCCCATTAAGTGAGTGATAATGAGTCCATTAGTTTAATAATCATTGGAGGCCCAAAGGTTTGGTGCTTATTGACTAATAAAATTATCATTCATAATATGATAATTTGGTTTGAGTCTTTCTGATGGTGGTCAGGTTGGCCGGCCAAAGTCGGGCCTGATCATTTATTGGTCCGATTCACCAAATCAAGTCATGTTAATGGTTGGACCTAACCAGATCTTTTCAGAGGAGGCCAAAGCCTACTGATTAGGTTCTGGGGCAAAATCAATTACTAGAAGTTGTTTAGAGAAACAACTGATTATGAACCTACACATAGATGCACATGGGTTGACCAACCAAAGTTGGGCTCATGTGTAGTCTGTGTGGATTCTAGTACCCACTAAGGAATTAAAGTAATTCCTCGAATTGGAGGTTGAGGCTATCAATTCATAAAAATACTGAGAGAAACTTTAGACTAAAGTCCAAGTCTTTAGTATTAATAATTTATGTACTAATATAGGTCTGATTTTCTTTTATGCAGCTATGGCCACCATCCTGTCGCTCTGGTCATTATTAGATAATGACAAGCTCATGGGACCTAATTTCGATAGCTGGTATCAAAAATTAAAAATCATCCTTGAGCATGAGCGGATACTTTATATAGTAACGGATCTGACACCTGAGGAGCCAGCCCCGAACGTTAGAGGGATGGTCCGAGACACTTATCAGAAGTGGCTCAACGACCGCACCACCGTTCGGTGCATTATGCTGGTGACAATGAATGATGAGTTCAGCTGCAGGTTCGAGAATGCCCAGCCACAGGAGATGCTTCAAATGTTGAACGACTCCTTTGGCACGTCTGACGATGTTGAAAGGCACAAAACTAGTTGTGCCATTTTCAATGCTCGGATGAGGGATGGAGCCTCAGTCACTGATCATGTACTGTACATGATCGAAATGATTGAGCGCCTAACTAAACTGGACTTTCCCCTGCACGAGCAGCTCGGTAAGGATGCGATCCTTAATTCTCTGCCCAAGTCCTTCCTCCCCTTCCTTACTCATTTTCGGATGACAAAGTCTACAGTGAACTACCACGATTTGTTGGGGTTGCTGCAGAACTTTGAGAAGGATCACCAGCTCCATAAGGAGTCGGTGAATGTTGTGGGAGAGTCTTCTTCTGGCCGTCGACCCTTTAAGAAAAGAAAGAAGAAGAACAAGAAAAAGAAAAATAAGAAGGTGCAGCAGCATGCTGGGACGTCTGCACAGGGTCAGATCAAGAAGCGCAAGCCCGACCAGAGCCAGGAGGAGTGCTTCTTTTGTAAGAAATAGGGGCACTGGAAGAGGAACTGTCCTCTATACATTGCTTCCCTAGACCCGAACAGGTCGAAGAAGAAGCAAGGTACTTATATGATAACACCTTGCAACTTTTCCATTTGTGATACTACTGCCTGGGTATTGGATATCGGAAGCTCTTATCATATTTGCAATTCGATGCAGGGTCTGCAGGTCAGTAGGAGATTTGATGAAGGCGAGAGATTCCTGAACGTTGAAGATGAAAGCAAAGTTTTAGTTCTAGCATTAGGAATCATGAACCTTGTAATCAATTCTCGAAACATAATTCTGAGTGAATGTCACTATTGTCCAAGCTTTTTATTAAATATTATTTCTGTAGGCCTTTTGGCCATGAACGGTTATCAATTTTTAATAAAAGAAAATGTTTGCAATATCATTTTAAATGGTGTTACAATGTTTATTGGACAACTTAATAATGGAATTTACTTTCTATCACAACCTGTTAATGTGGTTCAAACCTCCGGTAAACTCCCTACAATAGATAATGTGTCAGAAGTCTACCTTTGGCACTGTAGGCTAGGTCATATCAATAAGAATAGGATAAACAAGTTGGCTCAAGAAGGAATTCTTGAAGTAGGTGATTGTGAATCACTTCCAACCTGTGAGTCCTGTATTCTTGGTAAAATGACCAAATCACCTTTTACTGGAAAAGGTGAGCGAGCCAGTGAACTCTTGGATTAGGTACATCTGATGTAGGTGGACCCATGAGCTCAAGTGCAAGAGGTGGATATTTCTACTTCATAACCTTCACAGACGACCTATCGAGGTATGGGTATGTCTATTTAATGAAGCATAAATCTGAGTCATTTGAAATATTCAAACTATTCTGAAATGAGATAGAAAAATAAACTGGAAAGTGTATTAAAACTTTTCGATCTGATCGAAGAGGTGAATACCTTTTCAATAATTTTTTGACATATCTTGGGGAGAATGAGATTCTCTCTCAGTGGACTCCTCCTGAAATACCACAACATAATGGTGTATCTGAAAGGAGGAATCGGACCTTGTTGGACATGGTTCGATCCATGATGGGGTTTGCTGGTCTGCCGATCTCCCTCTGGGGATATGCGCTCAAATCGGCTTGTTACCTTCTAAATAGAGTTCCGAGTAAGTCTGTAACCAAAACGCCATATGAGATATAGATAGGACGTAAGCCAGTAATCTCGCACCTTAGGGTTTGGGGGTGTCCGGCTTATGTTAAACGTTTAATTACGGACAAGCTTGGACCTAGGTCTGACAAGTGTAATTTTATAGGGTACCCAAAAGAGACCAAAGGGTATTACTTCTACCTAGCTGATGAGCAAAAAGTGTTTGTCAGCCTTAAGGCAATCTTTTTGGAAAAGGAGTTCCTTGATGAAAGAACTGTTGCCACTAAGGTCAAACTTGATGAAGTTCGGCAGGTGGAAAAACCGACACAAGTTACTGAACCTGAACCAGATTTGGTTAGATCAGATCCGGAGCCCATTGTTCAAGCACCCTTAAGGCGATCTGGTAGAGTACCACATCAACAGGACAGATACTATGGTTTCTTGGTCCGGGACGGTCATCCTATCAAACTTGATGAAAACGATGAAGATCCGATCACCTACATGGATGCAATGCAGAGACCTGACTCTGAGGAATGGCTGGAGGCCATGAAATCCGAAATGGAGTCCATGAAGGTCAACGATGTGTGGACATTGGTTGACCCACCCAAAGGAGTAAAATTCATAGGGTGTAAGTGGGTCTTCAAGAGGAAGAGAGGCACAGACAGAAAGGTGGAAACTTATAAAGCCCGTCTGGTTGCCAGACTATGACGAGATATTTTCTCCTGTGGCAATTTTCAAATCTATTCAGATTATTCTTGCGATAGCTACCCATCTGGACTATGAAATCTGGCAGATGGATGTGAAGACAGCTTTCCTAAATGGAGAGCTAGATGAAGAGGTGTATATGATACAACTTGAAGGATGCACATCCACAGATGAGTCTAAGGTGTGCAAGCTACAGAGGTCCATTTATGGACTTAAGCAGGCATCATGGAGTTGGAACATATGTTTTGATAAGACGATCAAGACGTATGGCTTCATTAAGAATGGAGAAGAGCCATGCATTTATAAGTGGGCTAATGGTCCAGTAGTAGTATTTCTTGTATTGTATGTGGATGACATTCTCTTAATCGAGAATGATATCCCTACATTACAAGGAATAAAGATTTGGCTATCGTCACAATTCTCCATGAAGGATCTAGGAGAAGCTTCCTACATCCTAGGGATGAGGATCTATAGGGATAGATCTGAAAGGTTGCTTGATTTATCTCAGTCCACATACATTGACACTATGCTGAAGAGGTTCAGCATGGAGAATTCCAAGAAAGACTATCTTCCGATAGGCCATGAATTTCTCTCTCGAAGAGGGATTGTCCGACAACACCTCAAGAGAGAGAGCGTATGGGTAGGATTCCATATGCTTCGGCAGTGGGATCTATCATGTACGCCATGACATGTACACGATCAGATGTGGCATACTTACTAGGGGTAGTGAGTAGATACCAATCTGATCTAGGGGAGAATCACTGGAAGGTTGTTAAAACCATCCTAAAGTATTTAAGAAATACTAAGGACCAGTGGCTTGTTTATGGTGAATCGGACTTGAGACTTATAGGGTTTGCAGACACTAGTTTTCAGTCTGATCATGATGACAGTAAAAGTGTGTCGGGATTTATTTTTACCCTTAATGGTGGGGCTATCTGCTGGAAAAGTTCCAAGCAGCACACAGTGGCTGATTCAGTTTGCGAGGTGGTATATGTCGCTGCATCAGATGCTGCCAAAGAAGCGGTGAGCCTGAGAAAATTCATTATCGAGCTCGGAGTAGCACCCTCCTTTGTTAGTCCAGTTCTGCTCTACTGTGACAGCTCTGGAGCCATTGCTCAGGTGAAGGAACCAAAGGCACACCAGTGGACAAAGCATATTCTGCGCTGCTACCATCTCATCCGAAAAATTGTGGATCGAGGTGACGTCGATCTTCAGAAGATCGATGGGAAGGAGAACCTGGCTGATCCATTCACTAAAGCCATTGCAGTGAAGGAGTTCGACAACTACAAGTCGAAGATGGGTATTAGATACTGCACCGATTGGCTTTAGGCCAAGTGGGAGATTGTTGGAAATAGTGTCCCAAACTCAATCGTCAGCTTGTTGACGGTTGTGCTCATTTTTGTATTTGTACATAAATTATGAATTAATAAAAATTATTTTGGCATTTTTCATCACAAAATGTTTCATCTTCTAATGAACTCCTATGTTGTGGTGAAGTCCTTAGGACTATTTAGACTCGATAAAGGAGGATTTGTCCTTTAGTCCTTAAATCTGTTCGTGACCAAATGATACATTATTACCAAGGACGACAACGTGTATCAAGCATAGGTCATTGTGTGCCATATAGGTTGGTTGTCCTCTTAACCAATGAGTGTGGAGACACTGGTATGGCATACAGGTGAGATGTAAGGGTACATCTGCACTGAACGTGACCGACTCCGAAGCTATTTCTGCTGTCAAGATTTGCTCCGATGGAATATGGGTATAAATATCCCTCCGACCTGAGACCGCCATGGTGACTTGCAAGCAACTCACTGCACTTAGGCACTAGACTACCTGAATTTTTAATTCAGTGACGGAAGGCAGGGTGTAGTCAAGTACTTGACTTGTCGGTGCATGTGTCAAGATGGGATTGACCACTCCAGTTTAGGAGCTGTGTACAGTCGTATTTCAATTTTGCAAAATCTTGGCCAGGGTAGTCCTTGTGAGGAGTCACAGGACTGTTTGAGTTGAGCACGATTCGGATGATCTGATCAGGGTTGACAGTTTAACTCTGAATTCATCCTAAACATAGAGGTCAAAAGGATGAATTATACAGTAACCATATTCACGTAGGTTCTGAGTGTTGCGATTGCGACCATTCGACCTATCCGATCGTCGGGTACCATTGCTAGATGGTCACTTCGATTAGTACAGAAATTGGTTCCTGTGCTACCGACTTAGGTTCAAACCTGCGGGGTCACACACATTAGTGGTTCTTATCTGATCTAATGGCTAATGTAGAATTCTACATGTTTGGGACTCAGTGATCGAGAATCAGGATTCTCTGATCATGAGTTCCACACATTATGGGTACCGGGATCAAGAGTCCCACTAGTTGGGATTTTTTGATCAGATTTACATATCGATGAATTCTGATGCCTGATTGCCCATCAGATTTGGACTCAGTATTTATGAGAGATTTAATTAGTGATTTGATCATTAATTAACTCAATTTGATTGAATAATTATTTTTGGATCAAGTCCAATGGAATTGGATTCAGTTGGGTTTGACCCGATTAGGTTAAGAGTTGACCTAATCGTCGAGATGGTTTGATCCCTGATTTGATCAGGGGTTGGGCTTAGTCAATTCCCAATTTGATTAGGATTTTATTGAGCCTAATTAAGCATAATTAAGTTGGGTTTAAATTAGTCTAATTGGACCTAACTTATTTGGTTCAATTAGGTTGGTTTAAATAATTAAACCACCTTGACCCAATCTCCATGCGCCACCTTACTTCTATTGCACCCATTTGAATTCATGTGAAGGAACTTCTCATGAATTTTTTTCTCATGCCAAGCCCTCTCCACGCCCCACTTTAATGTGCCAAATGGATGGATAAGGATGATTGGTTGGCCATTCAAATTCAAAATAAAGTTTGAATTTGAATGGGCAATCAATCTTTGCACCTTATCCCTTTTTTTACGCCCTATTTATTACATGAGAAAAGATTTTTCATGAAATCTCTCCATGCATAATTTAAGCCACACCTCATGCCTTTAGTGGATAAGGGATGAGTTGGTGTCCATTTGAATTCAAAATTTGATTTGAATTCAAATGTGCAATTACTCATCTTTATCTTTTCTTTTAGATAAGACGTTTGACGTTGTTATAAAAGGAGGAGAAGAGTGGGGTGTGCAAGATGAAAATTTTTGAAGAAAAATTCTGGGGTGTGAGAAGTCTTGTGCGTGAGAAGGAAGTCCATATCCTTCCAAGAGAAAAAGAAAGAAAAGAAAGAAAAGTGGGTACAAGGTTTCCGGTGAATTTCCTAGAGTTTTAACTTGGGGTTCGGGAAGTGAGAAAGTGAGCTACGAGTATCGTGGGCCCACAAAATCTCAAGGAGATCTTCAGCATCCTCTCAAGCATATCTGTTGATGATCTGGAGCATCCAAAGAATCGACAGACATCGATCGAAGGAGTTCGATCAGCATCTGCCGTCAAAAGGACTCTACAATGAGCTAGCACTCGTGAGGAGTCGATCAAATCGGAAGCTTCATGTGGACGATCCGCAGAGGCCAGACATGCTGTGTGGCTGTGTCACGATGATCAGACTCTCCCGACGGTGATCAGATTACGGCGATCTACTACCCGTACAAAGGTATTGTGTTCTGAACACATTACAGTAAAGTGTTTACTGTTCGAATTTGAATTTCAAATTTAAATGCATGCATGCTATATATCATATTTAGATCCTAGTGTAGGATAAATTCTTATTAATTAATTAGATTAATCAATAATTTTTGCTGTAAAATAGTAATTTTGAAAAAGTTTTAAAATTACCATTTTACCCCTGCACTAAATTTTTCCCACACCTCTCATCATCATCAAATCTCCTACTGACCTGCAGACCCTGCATCGAATTGCAAATGTGATAAGGGCTTCCGGTATCCAATACCCAGGCAATAGTATCACAAATGAAAAAGTTGTAAAGTGTTCTCATATAATTACCTTGCTTCTTCTTCGGCCTGTTTGGGTCCAGGGAGGCAATATATAGAGGACAGTTCCTCTTCCAATGCCCCTGCTTCTTGCAAAAGAAGCATTCCGTCTGGCTTTGGTCGGGTTTGCGCTTCTTGATCTAACCCTGTGCAGGCGTTCCAGCATGCGACTGCACCTTTTTGTTCTTCTTCTTCTTGTTCTTCTTTCCTTTCTTAAAGGGTCGACGACCAGAAGAAGACCCTCCCACAACATTCACCGACTCCTTATGAAGCTGGTGGTCTTTCTCAAAATTCTGCAGCAACCCCAACAAGCCGTGGTAGTTTACTGTAGGCTTTGTCATTCGAAAATGAGTAAGGAAGGGGAGGAAGGACTTGGACAATGAATTAAGGATTGCATCCTTACCGAGCTGCTCGTGCAAGGGAAAGCCCAGTTTACTTAGGCGCTCAATCATTTCGATCATGTACAGTACATGATCGGTGACTGAGGCCCCATCCCTCATCCGAGCATTGAAAATGGCACAACTAGTTTTGTGCCTTTCAACATCGTCAGACGTGCCAAAGGAGTCGTTAAACATTTGAAGCATCTCCTGCGGCTGGGCATTCTCGAACCTGCGGCTAAACTCATCATTCATTGTCACCAGCATTATATACCGAACGGTGGTGCGGTCATTGAGCCACTTCTGGTAAGTATCTCGGACCATGCCTCTAGTGTTCGGGGCTGGCTCCTCAGATGTCGGATCTGTTACTACATAAAGAATCCACTCATTCTCAAGGATGATTTTTAATTTTCGAAACCAGCTATCGAAATTTAATTCCATGAGCTTGTCATTATCTAATAATGACCAGAGTGACAGGGTAGTGGCCATAGCTGCATAAAAAAAAATCAGACCTCTATTAGTACATAAATTATTAATACTAAAGACTTGAACTTTAGTCTAAAGTTTCTCCCAATATTTTTACGAACTAGTAGCCTCAACCTCCAATTCAAAGAATTACTTTAATTCCTTAGTGGGTACTAGAATCCACATAGACTACACACGAGCCCAACTTTGGTTGGTCAACCCATATGTATCTATGGGTAGGTTCATAACCAGTTGTTTCTCTAAACAACTTCTAGTAATCAGTTTTGCCCCAGAACCTAATCAGTAGGCTTTTGGCCTCCACTGAAAAGATCTGATTAGGTCCAACCATTAACATGACTTGATTTGGTGAATCGGACCAATAAATGATCAGGCCCGACTTTGGCCGGCCAACCTGACCACCATCAAAAAGACTCAAACCAAATTATCATACTATGAATGATAATTCCATTAGTCAATAAGCACCAGGCCTTTGGGACTCCAATGATTATTAAACTAATGGACTCATTATCAATCACTTATTGGGAGACTATGACTTAGTTATCACTATAACTTAATCATTTTAGGGACCTAATAATTTTGAAGATTTTATTAAGTGAAGGAAGAGAAGAAATTAACCAGCCAATTTTAATCCTCCCACTGACTTCACCAAGTCAGATTAAAAAGGATTTAATTAAAGCCGATATTAGGAGCACCTAAATCAGTCACACTGATTTACCTAATGACATAGATGAGCCCTAATCACCAAGTGATCTAATCAAAACCTAACTCACCAGGTTGGCTAGGTAAGTGAGATCAGTGGTGGGGATATGCCATTAACTCGTCAGAGATCGAATCAATGCGAGTAGCTCCCACTTAAGAACCACTGATCAAACTGCCGAACTTACCTTAAACACCAACCGGTTCATTAGTTTTAATTTGATTAATTTAGTAAATAGGGTTCCACCGCATAGCCATGAATTAAGTCCATCTTGGTCTAGTTAAAGACATGGACCCATTCAACTACAACTATTGGAATTGAGTCTAGAGTGTCCTTGACCTAATCTAATTCAACTTTTGATTAGATTTGATCAATTACTCTAATTTAGTCCATTTCTTTAAGCTAACCTTAGGTCTAACCCAATTATGGATCTAATCCATCTAACCCATTGACCCACAAGTTTATGCAATTATCTTAGGTCTTAATTCACAATTCCAGACCAACTTGACAACACTTAATTCTTTTAATTAAGTATTTGGGCTGATGGATCAGGGTTTGGTATTTCGAAAATAATTTTCAAATTTGAAAGGTTTTATTTTCTGTTCACCAAACATATTGACTCATTTCACAAATAGATCAGCACATTTCATAAATAGCAATCCTATTGCTAATTACATAACAGAAAATAACTCAATCAAAATAAATCATGAATATTCCTTTAGATCTAATTTAACACAATCATGATAAATTTTACAATTGAACCTTTACAATTAAGTCCTTTCGCTACTTCATCTGCATGGGATATAATTGCAGCGACAGCCCTACCACCATAGGAGACCCCATCGAATGGGAGGAGAGGGCCTTTAAACCCTACTTTTCTTCTATGATCGGACGGCCATGGCAACCAACCCAATTCAATTACTTGCTACTTGGATCATGTATATCTAAATATACCAATTTTAAAATTTAAAGTTCAGATTTTAAATTTCAAATTTTTGAATTTCAAATTTTGAATTTTAAATCTTGAATTTCAAATTTGAAATTTCAACCAAATTTCATATTTCAAATTTCAAATTTTGAATTTCAAATTTTTGAATTTTGAATTTTAAATTTCAAATTTTAAAATTCAAATTTCAAATTTTGAATTTCAAATGTTAAATTTAAACTTTTAGATTACAACTTAATCTACACATGCAAATTCATATATCATATCTTAGAACCCGCTTTGATACCATGTGTTGCGAAATTCAGTGCAGGAGTAAAATGGTAATTTTAAAACTTTTTCAAAATTATGATTTTACAGTAAAAAATATTAATTAATCTAATTAATTAACATATGTTTACCCTACACTAGGATCTAAATATAATATATAGCATGCATGCATTTAAATTTAAAATTCAAATTTGAACAGTAAACAATTTACTGTTTTGTGTTCAGAACACAATATCTTTGTGTGGGTAGTAGATCGCAGTAATCTGATCACCGTCAGGAGAGTCTAATCATCACGACATAGCCACACAGTATGTCTAGCCTCTGCGGATCATCCACACGAGGCTCCCGGTCTAATCGGCTCCTCACGGGTGCTAGTTCGTTGTAGAACCCTTTCGATGGCCGATGCTGATCGAACTCCTTCGATCGATGTCTGTCGATTTTTTGGATACTCTAAATCATTAACAGACATGCTTGAGAGGATGTTGAAGATCTTCCTAAAATTTGGTGAGCTCACGACACTCGTAGCTCACCTTTTCACTTCCCGAACCCCAGGCTGAAACCCTAGGGTACACTAAGAAAAACTCTGCACCCTTTTTTCTTTTTTTTCTTTCCTTTTCTCTTAGAAAGTTTTGGACCTTCACCTCATGCAAAAAGGTTCCTCATGCCCCAAACTTTCTCTCCAAAAAATTCTACGCACGCCCCACCTTTCTCCTCTTTTTAAAACAATGTCGAACGTGTCTTATCTGCGTGAGAGGATAAAGATAAGTGGTTGCACATTTAAATTCAAATTGAGTTTGAAGTCAAATGCAGACCAACTCATCCCTATCCACTAATGGTGTGAGAAGAAAAGGGCGTGGACTCTTTGTGCGTGAAAAGGTTTCACTAGAAACCTTTTCTCGTGTAAGTTATGTGGCGCACAAGATGGATAAGCCTGAAGGCACAAGAGATAAGTTATCCATTCAAATTGAAACACGCTTTGAATTTGAATGGTTAACTAATCAGCTTTATCCATCCATATGGCACACAAAAGTGGGTGTGGGGAAGGCTTTGCGTGAGAAAAAATTCATGAGAAATTCCTTCTCATGAATTCAAATGGGCGCAGTGGATGTGAGGTGGCGTAAGGAGTTTGAGTCAAGGTGGTTTCATTATTTAAACCAACCTAATTGAACCAAATAAGTTAGGCCCAATTAGAATAATTTAAACTCAACTTAATTAAGCTTAATTAGGCTCAATAAAATCTTAATCAAATTAGAAATTGATTAAGCCCAACCCCTGATCAAATCAGGGACCAAACCATCTCGACGATTAGGTCAACACTTAATCTAATTGGGTCAAATCCAACTGAATCCAATTCAATTGGACTTGATCCAAAAATAATTACTTAATCAAATTGAGTTAATTAGTGATCAAATTACTAATTAAATCTCTCATAAATATTGAGTCTAAATTCGATAGGCAATCGGGTATCAAAGTCCATCAATATGAAACCTTGATCGTGGAGTCCCAAAGCAGTGGGACTCTTGACCTCGGTACCCAAAATGTATGGGACTTGTGATCAGAGAATCCTGATTCTCGATCACAGAGTCCCAGACACGTAGGACTCATAGTCCACAAATATTAGGACTCTTCATCAGCCATCAGATCAGATAGAAACCTCTAATGTGTGTGACCCCGCAGGTTCGAACCTAAGCTGGTAGCACAGGAATCAATTCCTGTACTAATCGAAGTGACCATCTAGCAATGATACCTGATGTTCGTATAGGTCGAATAGTCACAATTGCAACACTCAGAACTTACGTGAATACGGTTACTGTATAATTCATCCCTTTTAACCCCTGTGTTTAGGACGACTCAGGATTAAACTGTCAACCCTGATTAGATCATCCGAGTCGTGCTCAACTCAATCAGTCCTGTAACTCTTCACTAGGACTACCCTAGCCAAGATTTTGCTAAATTGAAATACGACTGTACACAGCTCCTAAACTGGAGTGGTCAATCCCATCTTGACATACGCACCGACAAGTCAAGTACTTGACTACACCCAGCAACCTTCCGTCACTGAATTAGAAATTCAGGTAGTCCAGTGCCTAAGTGCAGTGAGTTGCTTGTAAGTCACCGTGGTGGTCTCAAGTCGGAGGGACATTTATACCCATATCCCATCGGAGCAAATCTTGACAGTAGAGATAGCTCTGGAGTCGGTTACATTCAGTGCAGATGTACCCTTACATCTCACCTGTATGCCATACCATTGTCTCCACACTTGGTTAAGAGGACAACCAACCTATATGGCACACAATAACCTATGCTCGGTAAACATTATTGTCCTTGGTAACAACATATCATTTGATCGCGAACAGGTTTAAAGACTAAACGACAAATCCTCCTTTGTCGAGTCTAAATAGTCCTAAGGACTTCACCACAACACAGGAGTTCATTAGAAGATAATAATTTGTGATGAAAAAATACTAAAATAACTTTTATTTATTTATGATTTATATACTAATACAACAAAGAGCACAACCGTCAACAGGCTGACGATTGGCTTTGGGACACTATTCCCAACAGTCTTCTCAATTGATTTTTGTACCTAATTTTCTCTGGTAAGTCTCTCTTTAAGTTAGATAAGGGTGAGAAAAAGTTAGAGTTAAATTAAAATTTAAAATAATTTGAATTATAACAAACTCCTGCCCTTATCCTGTCTTATTTGGTTTGTGCGACAATCATAAAAAGGCCATAATTTTGTGCACCAAAAGAGGAGTGCTTTTCACCATGAGATATCAGAGAGAAAGAGGGTTGAAAATCCTTCTTTGAGACATGAGGTTTGGGTAGGTTTCCATCTTCCTTGGTGTGAACAAAAGAGGAGACCGATCTCCTCTCGGGTGAGCGACCTAGAACTATTCTAGGATTTTTGGGTGAGGGAAAAATAAAAGAGAAGAGAGTCTTCATCTATTTTTCTTTACCATCCAGTATCCTCCTCTGATCCATCTTCAATATCAGAAAGGTTTGAGGTGATTGAAGAAGGAGATTAAGTCAGATCTACCATCAGAAGCTAACTACACGAGCTAGCACTCCTGTAGAGGGCTGATCGATCCGAAGGCTTCGTATGGACCATCTGTAGAGGTCAGATACTTGTGCAGCTATGAGCGATCAGAGAAAACTTTTAGATCTACATTCTCAATTATGGAGTTTGACTATCCATGCTCAAGTATTGGGTTTGGAATCTTAGAAGTGGTAGATTAGATCTATTACTAAATGTTGTTTTTGGTTCACATACTTATCATTTTAGATTCAAATTTTTATGCATATAAATTCATATCATCGATCTATTTATAAAAATTTTAAGATAAGATCTTATACATATATTTATAGACTAAATAGTTTAATCTAATATTTTTTCACTAAAAAATTTTTAAAATACATGCATGAAACCCCTATGCATCCCAACAGTGGTATCAAAGCCACGGTTCGATATGACATGATATTATATACATTTAGATATATAATTTAATTTAGATTAGATTTGATATATAATATTTAGATCTAAAATTAGTTATAGATCTAATCATACAAACTGATATAAGGTTGTCCTACTGTAAGGTTTACCTCTTACTATGCAAAGGTTGTCCTAGTTTGTGCTGATCTTTATAAAATTTGATTTTAATTTGAAGTATGTAAAATTTATTTATGATGATTATTATCTAATTTTGATATGATCAAAATATAATAATCACATCTGAAATAATTTAGATTAGATCTAAATTATTTAAATTAGATGATCTGAGTAGCAAAGTAATCGGATCGGGCTTGTCACCAGACCATCCAGTCATAGGAGGTAATAAAGATTATATTCCTCTTTTCTCTATTCAATTGGGTCTTTTTATGATGTGTAGGGGTGCCATTGTGACTATATCCCATGAAGATGAATGCAAAAAGAATACTTACTTTTTTCAAAATCCTAAGATTGTGTATATGATACATTGTGTGAAAAGTAGTTGCATCTATTCTTTGTAAATAAAATTTAAAATCATGAACATATTTAGAATAGTTCTAAAATAATTTATAATTAATTTTATTATTATTTATATAGAATTATTTTGATCTAAAATTAATGTAATTATTGTAGTTCGCCTGTTGAGTCGACTCAGTATTATTTGGGTCGACTTAGGACTCTAGTTCCTTAGCTCAATTTCTATTGAGCTGACTCATTGTTATAGGTTAAAAATTATGATTAATAATTCATTATCAATGGTCAACTAAGTCTTAAAACTTAGTCGACCCATTTTGATGAGTAGGATCAATCCAGGGGTGAGTCAATTCAAGTTTTAAATTGAAATGATTGTGCATAAAATTAATTATAAAAATATTTTATAAAATTTAAAATTATTTTTAAATACCGAACCTCTACCCATAGCCTTGAACTTAATTGAGAATTAAGTCGAACCTATTAGATCTAGAATTATGAATTAAAGATCTAATGTCATTCGCATAAAACGTGAGTGATGGGTTTATGGGTTAGCTTGATTAGGTCCTCCTAATTGGGTTAGACCTAAGGTTAGTATCAAAGATCAAATGGACTAAGAAGAGAAATTAGATTAAATTAAAATTTTTCTAGAGCCAATACAATAGTTATAGTTGATCGAGTCCATATCTTTGATTAGACCCAAATGAACTTTGATCTTGAGCTCAGTGGTTGAACCCAAATCCATAAATAGATCTAATTGAAATCGATTAACCAGTTGGTGTCTAAGGTAAGTTTGGCAGTTTTGATCGATGGTCATTAATCGGGAGCTACTCGCATAGATTGAGTCTATGATGAGTTAATGACATATCTCTGCCATCGATCTCACTTACCTGACCAATATGGTGAATCAAATTTTGATCAGATCGCTTAATGATTAGGATTGACCCATGCTTACTATGAAATCAGTTCGATTGATTTAGGTGCCCCTAGTTTGACTCGTCTTTATCCTCAACATGACATGGTAAAGTCAGTGGGAGGATTGATGACTTATTGTTAGATCAGCTTGTTTCTAGTCCACCTTGATCTGACTTGATGAAGTTAGTGGGAGGATTGAGATTAGTTAGTCTATGTATTTAATTCTGATAAATTATGTTAACCAAATCTTTTAAATTATTAGGTCCATAAAATGAGCTAGTTATGGTGATAACTAGATCATAGCCTCCCATTAAGATGAATGATAATGAGTCCATTATTTTTGATTGACATTGCAGGTGCCATCTATCTAGTATTTCTCTGAATGATGAAATTATTATTCATCATATGATGACTCTATTGTACTATCTGATGAATTGTTAGGTTGGTCGAGCCATACTCTGGCCTGATTATTCATTAGTTAAAATCACTAAGTAGATTTATGTTAATGGTTATATCTAATCAGGACTTTCAGTAGAGGCCCATCGCCTACTGAAATGATATCTGGGGTAAAACTAATTACTAAAAATTATTTAGAGAAATAATTGATCGAGAACCTACCCATAGATGTATATGGGTTGGCCAAGCCATACTCGGGCCTGTATGCAGTCTATGTGGATTCTAGTACCCGTTAAAGAATTAAGATAATTCTTCAAATTGGAGGTAGAGGCTATCAATTCATATAAAATAGTGGGAGAACCTTTAAACTAAAGTCCATGTCTTTAGGCTTGATTAATTCATATACTAATTACGTCTGTATTTTTTTTCTTTTTAGAAATGGCTAGTAATTTGTCACTACACTCACTATTTAACAGTGATGAGCTTATTGGATCCAACTTGGATAGTCAGTATTGAATGTTGAATATTGGACTTAAGCCCAATCTAGCTAAAAAGTTTAGGGCTGAATCGAGTCAAGCAAACTGTAACCCAAATAAGCTAAAGAAAAATGAGCAATTAATTACTGATCAAGATGCTTATATGATAACACCTTATAATTTCTCTATATATATACTACTACCTAGGTATTGGATACCGAAAGTCCAGTTCACATATGCAATTCATTGCAAAGACTTCAAGTTAGTAGAAAATTTAAGAACGATGAGAGATTCCTAAATGTGGGAGATAAAAGTTAAGTTTCAATCCGGGCTTTAGGAGTTATCGAGCTTGTTTTCAAGTCTAATAGTGTTATTTTAAGTGATTGTCACTATTGTCTATCTTTCTTGGTGAATATAATCTCTATTGGTTTTTTGGTCAAAGATGGTTATAGTTTATCAATAAAGATTGATTATTGTAATATCATTATGAATGTTGTTACAATAACATGAGAATAATTAAGAAATGGTATCTATATATTGTCACAACCTATGAGTGTAATGTACACTCCAAATAAACATCCAAAGTTAGATAATATCACAGATGCCTACCTTTGGCATTGCAGGCTTGGTCATATTAACAAAAATATGATAAACAGATTAGCACAAGAGGGTATCCTCAATATCAGTGATTGTGAATCATTACCGATCTGTGAGTCTTGTCTTCTTGAAAAGATAACTAAGTCACCTTTTACTGAAAAAAGTGAACGAGCTAGTGAAGTTCTAGGTCTAATACATAGTGATGTTTGTGGACCTATGAACATTAGTGCCAGAAGAGGGTATAGCTATTTTATTATGTTCACAAATGACCTATCTAGATATGGGTATGTTTATTTGATGAAACACAAGTCTGAATCATTTGAAATATTCAAACAATTTCGTAATGAAGTAGAAAAATAAACTGAAAAAAGTATTAAGACTCTTTGGTCTGACCAAGGGGATGAATACCTATTCAGTGAATTTCTAACATATCTTGGAGAGAATGAGATTCTCTCACAATGGACTCCTCCAGGGATACCACAGCATAATGGTGTCTCAGAAAGAAGGAATCAAACTTTGTTGGACATGGTTTGGTTCATGATGGGATTTGCAAGTCTGTCAATCTCCTTTTGAGAATATGCACTTGAGACAGCCTGTTTTGTGCTCAATAATATTTTGAGCAAGTCAGTTAGTAAAACATCATATGAGATATGGTCAGGGCGTAGGCCAAACCTCACTTACCTTAAGGTTTGGGGGTGTCCGGCTTATATCAAACGATTACAAACCGACAAGCTTGGACCTAGATCCGATAAGTGTAATTTTGTAGGATACCCCAAGAAAATGAGAGGATATTACTTTTAGCTCCCTACTGAACAAAAGATATTTGTCAGCAGTAAGGCACACTTTTTGAAAAAAAATTTCTTAGTGAAGGAATAAGTACCTCTAAAGTCGAGCTTGATGAAGTTCGACAGGTAGAAGAACTGACACCAATAACTAAATCTGAATCAGATTTGATAAGATCAAATCTAGATCCCAATATACAAACATCTTTAAGACGATCTGATAGAGTACCATATCAGCAAGATAGATACCTAGGCTTTTTGGTCTGAGACGGTGATCTTGTTGAGCTCGATGAGAATAATGAGGATCCAGTCACCTATATGGATGCAATGCAAAGCTCTGACTCTAAGAAATGGCTTAAAGCTATAAAATTCAAAATGGAGTCCATGAAGATCAATAATGTGTGGACATTGGTTGATCCACTTGAAGGGATAAAACTCATAGGGTGTAAGTGGGTCTTCAAAAGGAAAAGGAGCACAGATGAGAAGGTTGAAACCTTTAAAGCCCGTCTGGTTGCCAAGAGATATCATCAATATTATGGTATTGACTATGACGAGACATTCTCTCCTATGGCAATGCTCAAGTCTATTCGGATCATGCTTGCGATGGCGGCATACTATGAAGTCTGACAAATAGATATGAAGATAGCTTTTCTAAATGAAGAGCTAAATAAAGAGATGTATATGATGCAACCTGAAGGGTTCACATCTATAGATAAGTCCAAGATATGCAAGCTTCAAAGATCCATCTATAGATTGAAACAAGCATCTCAGAGTTGGAATATACGTTTTGATAAGGTGATCAGAATATATGGCTTCATTAAGAATGGAGAGAAACCTTATATATATAAGTGGGCTAATAATTTAGTAATTATATTTCTTGTTTTGTATGTAGATGATATTCTCTTAATTGAGAATGATATCTCTGTATTACAGAAAATAAAAGTATGGCTATCGTCATAATTCTCCATGAAGGATTTGAGAGAAGCCGTCTATATTCTAGGGACGAAGATCTATAAGGATAGATCTAAGAGGCTGCTCAAACTCTAAAATCAATGTACATAGATACCATGCTAAAACAGTTCAGCCTGAAGAATTTCAAGAAAGACTATCTTCCAATAGGTCATGAAATTTTTCTTTCGAAGAAGGTGTTGGAAATAGTATCCCAAAGCCAATCGTCAGCCTGTTGACGGTTGTGCTCATTTTTATATTTGTACATGAATTATGAATTAATAAAAATTATTTTGGTATTTTTCATCACAAAATATTTCATCTTCTAATGAACTCCTATGTTGTGGTGAAGTCCTTAGGACTATTTGACTTGACAAAGGAGGATTTGTCGTTTAGTCCTTAAATCTGTTCGCGACCAAATGATACATTGCTACCAAAGACGACAACGTTTATCAAGCATAGGTCATTTGTGTGCCATATAGGTTGGTTGTCCTCTTAACCAATGAGTGTGGAGACACTGGTATGGCATACAGGTGAGATGTAAGGGTACATCTGCACTGAACGTGACCGACTCCGGAGCTATTTCTGCTGTCAAGATTTGCTCCGATGGAATATGGGTATAAATATCCCTCCGACCTGAGACCGCCACGGTGACTTGCAAGCAACTCACTGCACTTAGGCACGAGACTACCTGAATTTTTAATTCAGTGACGAAAGGCTGCTGGGTGTAGTCAAGTACTTGACTTGTCGGTGCATGTGTCAAGATGGGATTGACCACTCCAGTTTAGGAGCTGTGTACAGTCGTATTTCAATTTTGCAAAATCTTGGCCAGGGTAGTCCTTGTGAGGAGTCACAGGACTGTTTGAGTTGAGCACGATTCGGATGATCTGATCAGGGTTGACAGTTTAACCCTGAATTCATCCTAAACATAGAGGTCAAAAGGATGAATTATACAGTAACCATATTCACGTAGGTTCTGAGTGTTGCGATTGCGACCATTCGACCTATCCGATCGTCGAGTACCATTGCTAGATGGTCACTTCGATTAGTACAGGAATTGGTTCCTGTGCTACCGGCTTAGGTTCAAACCTGCGGGGTCACACACATTAGTGGTTCTTATCTGATCTAATGGCTAATGTAGAATTCTACATGTTTGGGACTCAGTGATCGAGAATCAGGATTCTCTGATCACGAGTTCCACACATTATGGGTACCGGGGTCAAGAGTCCCACTGGTTAGGATTTTTCGATCAGGGTTACATATCGATGAATTCTGATGCCTGATTGCCCATCAGATTTGGACTCAATATTTATGAGAGGTTTAATTAGTGATTTGATCGCTAATTAACTCAATTTGATTGAGTAATTATTTTTGGATCAAGTCCAATTGAATTGGATTCAGTTGGGTTGGACCCGATTAGGTTAAGAGTTGACCTAATCGTCGAGATGGTTTGGTCCCTGATTTGATCAGGGGTTGGGCTTAGTCAATTCCTGATTTGATCAGGATTTTATTGAGCCTAATTAAGCTTAATTAAGTTAGATTTAAATTAATCTAATTGGACCTAACTTATTTGGTTCAATTAAGTTGGTTTAAATAATTAAATCACTTTGACCCAATCTCCATGCGCCACCTCACTTCCATTGCACCCATTTGGATTCATGAGAAGGAACTTCTCATGAATTTTTTTCTCACGCCAAGCCCTCTCCACGCCCCACTTTAATGTGCCAAATGGATGGATAAGGATGATTGGTTGGCTATTCAAATTCAAAATAAAGTTTGAATTTGAATGGGCAATCAATCTTTGCACCTTATCCCTTTTTTTATGCCTCATTTATTATATGAGAAAAGATTTCTCATGAAATCACTCCATGCACAATTTAAGCTACACCTCACACCTTTAGTGGATAAGGGATGAGTTGGTGTCCATTTGAATTTAAAATTTGATTTGAATTCAAATGTGCAATTACTCATCTTTATCCTTTCTTTTGGATAAGACATTTGACGTTATTATAAAAGGAGGAGAAGAGTGGGGCATGCAAGAAGAAAATTTTTGGAGAAAAATTTTGGGGTGTGAGAAGTCTTGTGCGTGAGAAGGAAGTCCATATCCTTCCAAGAAGAAAAGAAAGAAAAGTGGGTGCAAGATTTCTGGTGAGTTCCCTAGAGTTTTAGCCTGGGGTTCGGGAAGTAAGAAAGTGAGCTACGAGTGTCATGAGCCCACAAAATCTCTGAGAGATCTTCAACATCCTCTCAAGCACGTCTGTTGATGATCCGGAGGATCTAAAGAATTGACAAACATCGATCGAAGGAGTTCGATCAGCATTGACCGTCAAAAGGGCTCTACAATGAGCTAGCACTCGTGAGGAGTCGATCAGATCAGGAGCTTCGTGTGGATGATCCGCAAAGGCCAGACACGCTGTGTGGCTGCATCGCGATGATCAGACTCTCTCGATGGTAATCAAATTATGGTGATCTACTACCCGCATAAAGGTATTGTGTTCTGAACACATTACAGTAAAGTGTTTACTGTTCGAATTTGAATTTTAAATTTAAATGAATGCATGCTATATATCATATTTAGATCCTTGTGTAGGATAAATTTATATTAATTAATTAGATTAATTAATATTTTTCTATTGTAAAATCATAATTTTGAAAAAGTTTTAAAATTACCATTTTACCCCCGCACTGAATTTTCCCCACATATGGTATCAGAGCGGGTTCTTAGATATGATATATATATTTGCATGCGTAGATTAAGTTGTAATCTAAAAGTTTAAATTTAAATTTTGAAAGTTGTTCAAAATTCAAAATTTAAAAGTTTGAAATTCAAAAATTTAAAATTTAAATTTTAAAATTTGAAATTCCAAATTCAAAATTCAAAAATTTGAAATTCAAAATTTAAAATTTGAAATTTAAAATTTGGTTGAAATTTCAAATTTAAAATTCAAAATTTAAAATTCAAAATTTAAAATTTGAAATTTGAAATTTGAAATTTAAATTTTGAAATTGGTATATTTAGATATACTTGATCCAAGTAGCAAGTAATCGAATTGAGTTGGTTGCCATGGCCGTCCGGTCATAGGAGAAAAGTAGGGTTTAAAGGCCCTCTCCTCCCATTCGATTGTGTCTCCTATGACAGTAGGGGTGCCGCTGCAATTATATCCCATGCAGATGAAGTAGCGAAAGGAATTAATTGTAAAAGTTCAATTGTGAAATTTATCATGAATGTGTTAGATTAGATCTAAAGGAATATTTATGATTTATTTTGATTGAGTTATTTTCTGTTATGTAATTAGCAATAGGATTACTATTTATGAAATGTGCTGATCTATGAGTCAACATATTTGGTGAACAGAAAATAAAACCTTTCAAATTTGAAAATTATTTTCGAAATGCCAAACCCTGACCCATCAGCCCAAATACTTAATTAAAAGAATTAAGTATTGTCTAGTAGGTCTAGAATTGTGAATTAAGACCTAAGACAATTGCATAAACTTGTGGGTCAATGGGTTAGATGGATTAGGTCCATAATTGGGTTAGACCTAAGGTTAGCTTAAAGAAATGGACTAAATTAGAGTAATTGGTCAAATCTAATCAAAAGTTGAATTAGATTAGGTCAAGGATACTCTAGACTCAACTCCAATAGTTGTAGTTGAATGGGTCCATGTCTTTAACTAGACCAAGATGGACTTAATTCATGGCTACGTGGTGGAATCCTATTTAATAAGTTGATCAAATTAAAACTAATGAACCAGTTGGTGTCTAAGGTAAGTTTGGCATTTTGACCAATGGTTTTTAAGCGGGAGCTACTCGCAGCGATTCGATCTCTGACGAGTTAATGGCTTATCCCCACCACTGATCTCACTTACCTGGCCAACCTGATGAATTAGGTTTTGATTAGATCGCTTGGTGATTAGGGCTCACCCATGTCATTAGGTAAATCAGTTTGACTGATTTAGGTGCTCCTAATGCCAGCTTTAATTAAATCTTTTTTTAATCTGACTTAGTGAAGTCAGTGGGAGGATTGAAATTGGCTGGATATTTTCTTCTCATCTATCCTTTAATAAAATCCTCAAAAATTATTAGGTCCCTAAAAATGATTAAGTTATATTGATAACTAAGTCATAGCCTCCCATTAAGTGAGTGATAATGAGTCCATTAGTTTAATAATCATTGGAGGCCCAAAGGCCTGGTGCCTATTGACTAATGGAATTATCATTCATAATATGATAATTTGGTTTGAGTCTTTCTGATGGTGGTCAGGTTTGCCGGCCAAAGTCGGGCCTGATCATTTATTGGTTCGATTCACCAAATCAAATCATGTTAATGGTTGGACCTCATCAGATCTTTTCAGTGGAGGCCAAAGCCTACTGATTAGGTTCTGGGGCAAAATCAATTACTAGAAGTTTTTAGAGAAACAACTGGTTATGAACCTACTCATAGATGCACATTGGTTGACCAACCAAAGTTGGGCTCGTGTGTAGTCTGTGTGGATTCTAGTACCCACTAAGAAATTAAAGTAATTCCTCAAATTGGAGGTTGAGGCTACCAGTTCGTAAAAATACTGAGAGAAATTTTAGACTAAAATCCAAGTCTTTAGTATTTATAATTTATGTACTAATAGAGGTCTGGTTTTCCTTTATGCAGCTATGGCCACTACCCTGTCCCTCCGATCATTATTAGATAATGACAAGCTCATGGGACCTAATTTCAATAGATGGTATCGAAAATTAAAAATCGTCCTTGAGCATGAGCGGATCCTTTATGTAGTAATGGATCTGGCACCTGAGGAGCCAGCCCCAAACGTTAGAGGGATGGTCCGAGACACTTATCAGAAGTGGCTCAACGACCGCACCACCGTTCGGTGCATTATGCTGGTGGCAATGAATGATGAGTTTAGTCGTAGGTTCGAGAACGTCCAGCCACAGGAGATGCTTCAAATGTTGAACGACTCCTTTGGCACGCCTGACGATGTTGAAAGGCACAAAACTAGTTGTGCCATTTTCAATGCTCGGATGAGGGATGGAGCTTCAGTCACTGATCATGTACTGTACATGATCGAAATGATTGAGCGCTTAACTAAACTGGGCTTTTCCTTGCACGAGCAGCTCGGTAAGGATGCGATCCTTAATTCATTGCCCAAGTCCTTCCTCCCCTTCCTTACTCATTTTCGGATGACAAAATCTGCAGTGAACTACCATGATTTGTTGGGGTTGCTGCAGAACTTTGAGAAGGATCACCAGCTCCATAAGGAGTCGGTGAATGTTGTGGGAGGGTCTTCTTCTGGTCGTCGACCCTTTAAGAAAGGGAAGAAGAAGAACAAGAAGAAGAAGAATAAGAAGGTGCAGCTGCATGGTGGGACGTCTGCACAGGGTCAGACCAAGAAATGCAAGCCCGACCAGAGCCAAGCGGAGTGCTTCTTTTGCAAGAAGCAGGGGCACTGGAAGAGGAACTATCCTCTATACATTGCCTCTTTGGACCCGAACAGGCCGAAGAAAAAGCAAGGTACTTATATGATAACACCTTGCAACTTTTTCATTTGTGATACTACTGCCTGGGTATTGGATACCGGAAGCCCTTATCATATTTGCAATTTGATGCAGGGTCTGCAGGTCAGTAGGAGATTTGATGAAGGCGATAGATTCCTGAACGTTGGAGATGGAAGCAAAGTTCCAGTTCTAGCATTAGGAATCATGAACCTTGTAATCAATTCTTGAAATATAATTCTGAGTGAATGTCACTGTTGTCCAAATTTTTTATTAAATATTATTTCTGTAGGCCTTTTGGCCATGAACGGTTATCAATTTTTAATAAAAAGAAACATTTGCAATATCATTTTGAATGGTGTTACAATATTTGTTGGACAACTTAACAATGGAATTTACTTTCTATCACAACCTGTTAATGTGGTTCAAACCTTCGGTAAACGTCCTAGAATAGATAATGTGTCAGAAATCTACCTTTGGCACTGTAGGCTAGGTCATATCAATAAGAATAGGATAAACAGGTTGGCTCAAGAAGGAATTCTTGAAGTAGGTGATTGTGAATCACTTCCAACCTGTGAGTCCTATCTTCTTGGTAAAATGACCAAATCACCTTTTACTGAAAAAGGTGAGCGAGCCAGTGAACTCTTGGGTTTGGTACATTCTGATGTATGTGGACTCATGAGCTCAAGTGCAAGAGGTGGATATTTCTACTTCATAACCTTCACAGACGACCTATCGAGGTATGGGTATGTCTATTTAATGAAGCATAAATCGGAGTCATTTGAAATGTTCAAACTATTCTGAAATGAGGTAGAAAAACAAACTGAAAAGTGTATTAAAACTCTTCGATTTGATCGAGGAGGTGAATACCTTTCCAATAATTTTCTGACATATCTTGGGGAGAATGGGATTCTCTCTCAGTGGACTCCTCCTGGAGCACCACAACATAATGGTGTATCTGAAAGGAGGAATCGGACCTTGTTGGACATGGTTCGATCCATGATGGGGTTTGCTGGTCTGCCGATCTCCCTCTGGGGATATACGCTCGAATCGGCTTGTTACCGTCTAAATAGAGTTCCGAGTAAGTTTGTAACCAAAATGCCATATGAGATATGGATAGGACGTAAGCCAGTACTCTCACACCTTAGGGTTTGGGGGTATCCGATTTATGTTAAACGTTTAATTACGGACAAGCTTGGACCTAGGTCTGACAAGTGTAATTTTATAGGGTACCCAAAAGAGACCAAGGGTATTACTTCTACCTAGCTGATGAGCAAAATGTGTTTGTCAGCCTTAAGGCAATCTTTTTGAAAAAGGAGTTCCTTGGTGAAGGGACTGTTGCCTCTAAGGTCGAACTTGGCGAAATTCGGTAGGTGAAAAAATCGACACAAGTTGCTGAACCTGAACCGAATTTGGTTAGATCAGATTCGGAGCCCATTGTTCAAGCACCCTTAAGGCGATCTGGAAGAGTACCATGTCAACCAGACAGATACTATGGTTTCTTGGTCTGGGATGGCGATCCTATCGAACTTGATGAAAATGATGAGGATCCGATCACCTACATGGATGCAATGCAGAGACCCGACTCTCAGAAATGGCTGGAGGCCATGAAATCCGAAATGGAGTCCATGAAGGTCAACGATGTGTGGACATTGGTTGACCCACCCGAAGGAGTAAAACCCATAGGGTGTAAGTGGGTCTTCAAGAGGAAGAGGGGCACAGACGGAAAGGTGGAAACCTATAAAGCCTGTCTGGTTGCCAAGGGATATCGTCAACATTATGGTATAGACTATGACGAGACATTTTCTCCTATGGCAATGCTCAAATCCATTCGGATTATACTTGCGATAGCTGCCCATCTGGACTATGAAATCTGGCAGATGGATGTGAAGACAGCTTTCCTAAACGGAGAGCTGGATGAAGAGGTGTATATGATACAACCTAAAGGATTCACATCCACAGATGAATCTAAGGTGTGCAGGCTACAGAGGTCTATTTATGGACTTAAGTAGGCATCACGAAGTTGGAATATACATTTTGATAAGATGATCAAGACATATAGCTTCATTAAGAACGGAGAAGAGCCATGCATTTATAAGTGGGCTAATGGTCCAGTAGTAGTATTTCTTGTATTGTATGTGGATGACATTCTCTTAATCGAGAATGATGTCCCTGCACAAATGATGTCCATGCATTTAAAGATTTGGCTATCGTCACAGTTCTCCATGAAGGATCTGGGAGAAGCTTCCTACATCCTAGGGATGAGCATCTATAGGAATAGATCTAAAGGTTGCTTGGTTTATCTCAGTCCACGTACATTGATACTATGCTGAAGAGGTTCAGCATGGAGAATTCCAAGAAAGGCTATCTTCTGATAGGCCATGGAATTTCTCTCTCAAAGAGGGATTGTCCGACAACACCTCAAGAGAGAGAGCGTATGGGTAGGATTCCATATGCTTCGCAGTGGGATCTATCATGTACGCCATGACATGTACACGACCAGATGTGGCATACTCACTAGGGGTAGTTGGTAGATACCAATCTGATCTAGGGGAGAATCACTGAAAGGTTGTTAAAACCATCCTGAAGTATTTAAGAAATACTAAGGACTAGTGGCTTATTTATGGTGAATCGGACTTGAGACTTATAGGGTTTACAGACTCTAGTTTTCAGTCTGATCATGATGATAGCAAAAGTGTGTCGAGATTTATTTTTACCCTTAATGGTGGGGCTATCTATTGGAAAAGTTCCAAGCAGTACATAGTGGCTGATTCAGTTTGCGAGGCGGAGTATGTCGCTGCATCAGATGCTGCCAAAGAAGTGGTGTGGCTGAAGAAATTCATCACCGAGCTCGGAGTAGCACCCTCCCTTGTTGGTCCAGTTCTGCTCTACTGTGACAGCTTTGGAGCCATTGCTCAGGCGAAGGAACCAAAGGCACACCAGCGGATGAAGCATATTCTGTGTCGCTACCATCTCATCCGAGAAATTATGGATCAAGGTGACGTCGATCTTCAAAAGATCAACGGGAAGGAGAACCTGGCTAACCCATTCACTAAAGCCATTGCGGTGAAGGAGTTCAACAACTACAAGTCGAAGATGGGTATTAGATACTGCACCAATTGGCTTTAGGCCAAGTGGGAGATTGTTGGGAATAGTGTCCCAAAGTCAATCGTCAGCCTGTTGACGGTTGTGCTCATTTTTGTATTTGTACATGAATTATGAATTAATAAAAATTATTTTGATATTTTTCATCACAAAATGTTTCATCTTTTAATGAACTCCTATGTTGTGTTGAAGTCCTTAGGACTATTTAGACTCGACAAAGGAGGATTTGTCGTTGAGTTCTTAAATCTGTTCATGACCAAATGATATGTTGTTATCAAGGACGACAACGTTTATCAAGCATAGGTCATTGTGTGCCATATAGGTTAGTTGTCCTCTTAACCAATGAGTGTAGAGACACTGGTATGGCATACAGGTGAGATGTAAGGGTACATCTGCACTGAACGTGACCGACTCCGGAGCTATTTCTGCTGTCAAGATTTGCTCCGATGGAAGGTATAAATATCCCTCCGACCTAAGACCACCATGGTGACTTGCAAGCAACTCACTGCACCTAGGCACTGGACTACCTGAATTTTTAATTCAGTGACGGAAGGCTGCTGGGTGTAGTCAAGTACTTGACTTGTCGGTGCGTGTGTCAAGATGAGATTGACCACTCCAGTTTAAGAGCTGTGTACAGTCGTGTTTCAATTTAACAAAATCTTGGCCAGGGTAGTCCTTGTGAGGAGTCACAGGACTGTTTGAGTTGAGCATGATTTGGATGATCTGATCAGGGTTGACAGTTTAACCCTGAATCATCCTAAACGCAGAGGTCAAAAGGATGAATTATACAGTAACCATATTCATATAGGTTCTGAGTATTGTGATTGCGACTCTTCGACCTATCCGGACATCGGCTACCATTGCTAGATGGTCACTTCGATTAGTACAGGAATTGGTTCCTGTGCTACCAGCTTAGGTTCAAACCTGCGGGGTCACACACATTAGAGGTTCCTATCTGATCTGATGGCTGATATAGAATCCTACATGTTTGGGACTCGATGATCGAGAATCTGGATTTTCTGATCATGAGTTCCACACATTATGGGTACCGGGGTCAAGAGTCCCACTGGTTGGGATTTTTTGATTAGGGTTACATATCGATGAATTCTGATGCCTGATTGCCGATCGAATTTGGACTCAGTATTTATGAGAGATTTAATTAGTGATTTGATCACTAATTAACTCAATTTGATTGAGTAATTATTTTTGGATCAAGTCCAATTGAATTGGATTCAATTAGGTTTGACCCGATTAGGTTAAGAGTTGACCTAATCGTCGAGATGGTTTGGTCCTTGATTTGATCAGGGGTTGGGCTTAGTCAATTCCTGATTTGATTAGGATTTTATTGAGCCTAATTAAGTCTAATTAAGTTGGGTTTAAATTAATCTAATTGGACCTAACTTATTTGGTTCAATTAGGTTGGTTTAAATAATTAAGCCACCTTGACCCAATCTCCATGCACCACCTCACTTCCATTGCACCCATTTGGATTCATCAGAAGGAACTTCTCATGAATTTTTTTCTCACACCAAGCCCTCTCCACACCCCACTTTAATGTGCCAAATGGATGGATAAGGATGATTGGTTGGCCATTCAAATTCAAAATAAAGTTTGAATTTAAATGGGCAATCAATCTTTGCACCTTATCCCCTTTTTTTACGCTCCATTTATTACATGAGAAAAGGTTTCTCATGAAATCACTCCATGCACAATTTAAGCCACGCCTTACGCTTTTAGTGGATAAGGGATGAGTTGGTGTCCATTTGAATTCAAAATTTGATTTGAATTCAAATGTGCAATTACTCATCTTTATCGTTTCTTTTGGATAAGATGTTTGACATTGTTATAAAAGGAAGAGAAGAGTGGGGCATGCAGGAAGAAGATTTTTGGAGAAAAATTCTGGGGCATGAGAAGTCTTGTGTGTGAGAAGGAAGTCCATATCCTCCCAAGAGAAAAAGAAAGAAAAGAAAGAAAAGTGGGTGCAAGGTTTTCGATGAGTTTCCTAGAGTTTTAGCCTGGGGTTCGGGAAGTGAGAAAGTGAGCTACGAGTGTCGTGAGCCCACAAAATCTCAGGAAGATCTTCAACATCCTCTCAAGCATGTTTGTTGACGATTCAGAGCATCCGAAGAATCAACAGACATCGATGAAGGAGTTCGATCAGCATCGGCCGTCAAAAGGGCTCTACAACGAGCTAGCACTCGTGAGGAGTCGATCAGATCGGGAGCTTCGTGTGGACGATCCGCAGAGGCCAGACATGCTGTGTGGCTGCATCGCGATGATCAGACTCTCCCGACAGTGATCAGATTGTGGTGATCTACTACCCGCACAAAGGTATTGTGTTCTGAACATATTACAGTAAAGTATTTACTGTTCGAATTTGAATTTCAAATTTAAATGAATGCATGCTATATATCATATTTAGATCCTAGTGTAGGGTAAATTCATGTTAATTAATTAGATTAATTAATATTTTTTCATTGTAAAATCATAATTTTGAAAAGGTATTAAAATTACCATTTTACCCTGCACTGAATTTTCCCCACAGAAGGATTGTCTGACAACCCCTCAAGAGATATGCCTCAGCAATGGGTTCTGTTGGGTATAAAATACTTTCCGGCCGAAGTTTGTAAAAGACCGACCCTTCCAGGGCTTCTCTGACTTCCGACTTTGTGTGGCGTCTCTCTGAGCCCCCCCGACCGTCCGAGCTTCCGGACTTCTCCGATAATGAGCTTCTCCATCCATCTACCGTGCCGCTCCAAAGGCTCTCTAGGCCTCACTGTCAGCCGACTTTCTATGGTGATCAACTATTCTCCGAACTTCTTCCGGACTTTATCAATTTCTGAGCTTCTTCGACAATGAGGTTTCTACTGTAATCAGACTCCATCCGAGTTTCTACGGCGGTCGACCATCTTCAAGATTCTAACTGAGCTCCTGTGAGAGCCGAACTTCTACTACGAGCGGTCTGCTCCGAACTTCTACTATGAGCGGTCTATTTCGAACTTCTATTATGAGCGGTCTGCTCCGAACTTCTACTATGAGTGGTCTACTCCGAACTCCTATAGCGGGTGGTCTATTCCGGATCTCGGTCTACTCCGGATCTCTACTGTAAGCAAATTCCATTCGAACCCCTACTGTAAACACGTTTCTTCTGAACTTCTATTATAGGTAGACTTCAGTCGAGCTTCTTTGTAGCCAGATCCCAGACGAGCTTCTACAGCGGGACAGGACCCACCAGCCAGATCGCTACACCGAGCTCCGACGACAACCGATCTTTGATCGAGCTTCTACAATAAGCGATCTCCTTTCAGCCTTCTGCAAGAACTAGACCTCGATCGAACTTTCATAGCGGATGGATATCAGACGAGCTTCTACGACAGACAGACTCCGACAGCTGGATTCTTACAACGATCGATCACCTCCGACGTCTGTCGAACCTCCCCGGCAACATCCGAAGTCCATCGCCAGCCGACCCTCCACCAGATCCTTCATGAAATCGAACTTCTCTAGTGGATCATCTTCAGACGAGCTTCCACATCAGGCGAATCCCAGACAGACTTCTCTAGCAATCAGACTCATATCGGGCTTCACCAACGGAAAGTCTCCATCCGAGCTTCTACAGCAGATGACTCCCACCTGTAGTATCAGCGCTTAAGGTATCCGACAACAGTAGACTCGTCAGCAGCTTCAGAGACATTCGAGCTTCTCCGAGATCGATGGGATAAAGAGCCATTCCGCTCCATCAGATGTCCCAGCCGAGCTCCAGCCAACAGATCCGAACTCTCTGGCAAGTCACGACAATGGCCACTACCCTACTCCACTCTCTGCAACGAATTCTGTGTGGTTCCACTACTCTCTGGCAAGTCACGACAATGGACACCGCTCCACTCTTCGGGCTCCACTACTCTCTGGCAAGTCGCGACAATGGACACCACTCTACTCTCCATAACAAACTCCACGTGGCCCTGAACGACCCCTGATGCCACTACTCTCCGTAACAAACTTCGGGTGGCTCTGAACAGTCCACTACCAGGCAGTTTCAGATGTCACTGTCAATTAGTTTCGCCCTCCGTCTATAAAAAGGGACCCCCAGATACGTTCTTCTTTAAGCTCAAAAACTCTGCACCAACAGAATTGGTGCTAGAAGCTCACCCATGTCATTAGATAAATCAGTTTGACTGATTTAGGTGCTCCTAATGCCAGCTTTAATTAAATCATTTTTTAATCTGACTCGATGAAGTCAGTGGGAGGATTGAAATTGGCTGGATATTTTTTTCTCATCTATCCTTTAATAAAATCTTCAAAAATTATTAGGTCCCTAAAAATGATTCAGTTATATTGATAACTAAGTCATAGCCTCCCATTAAGTGAGTGATAATGAGTCCATTTGTTTAATAATCATTGGAGGCCCAAAGGCCTGGTGCTTATTGACTAATGGAATTATCATTCATAATATGATAATTTGGTTTGAGTCTTTCTGATGGTGGTCAGATTGGCCGGCCAAAGTCGGGCTTGATCATTTATTGGTTCGATTCACCAAATCAAACATGTTAATGGTTGGACCTAACCAGATCCTTTTAGTGGAGGCCAAAGCCTACTGATTAGGTTCTGGGGCAAAATCAATTACTAGAAGTTGTTTAGAGAAATAACTGGTTATGAACCTACCCATAGATGCACATGGGTTGACTAACCAATATTGGGCTCGTGTGTAATCTGTGTGGATTTTAGTACCCACCAAGGAATTAAAGTAATTCCTCGAATTGGAGGTTGAGGCTACCAGTTTGTAAAAATACTGGGAGAAACTTTAGACTAAAGTCCAAGTCTTTAGTATTTATAATTTATGTACTAATAGAGGTCTGGTTTTCCTTTATGCAGCTATGGCCACTACCTTGTCCCTCCGATCATTATTAGATAATGACAAGCTCATGGGACCTAATTTCGATAGCTGGTATCGAAAATTAAAAATCATCCTTGAGCATGAGCGGATCCTTTATGTAGTAACAGATCTGGCACCTGAGGAGCCAGCCTCGAACGTTAAAGAGACGGTCCGAGATACTTATTAGAAGTGGCTCAACGACCGCACCACCGTTCGGTGCATTATGCTGGTGGCAATGAATGATGAGTTCAGCTACAGGTTCGAGAACGCCCAGCCACCGGAGATGCTTCAAATGTTGAATGACTCCTTTGGCATGCCTAACGATGTTAAAAGGCACAAAACTAGTTGTGCCATTTTCAATGCTCAGATGAGGGATGGAGCCTTAGTCACTGATCATGTACTGTACATGATCGAAATGATTGAGTGCCTAACTAAACTGGGCTTTCCCCTGCACGAGCAGCTCGGTAAGGATGCGATCCTTAATTCATTGCCCAAGTCCTTCCTCCCCTTCTTTACTCATTTTCGGATGACAAAGTCTGCAGTAAACTACCATGATTTGTTGGGGTTGCTGTAGAACTTTGAGAAGGATCACCAGCTCCATAAGGAGTCAGTGAATGTTGTAGGAGGGTCTTCTTCTGGTCGTCGACCCTTTAAGAAAGGGAAGAACAAGAAGAAGAAGAATAAGAAGGTGCAGCTGCATGCTGGGACGTCTGCACAGGGTCAGACCAAGAAGTGCAAGCCCGACCAGAGCCAGACGGAGTGCTTCTTTTGCAAGAAGCAAGGGCACTGGAAGAGGAACTGTCCTCTATACATTGCTTTCCAAGACCCGAATAGGCCGAAGAAGAAGCAAGGTACTTATATGATAACACCTTGTAACTTTTTCATTTGTGATACTACTGCCTGGGTATTGGATACTGGAAGCCCTTATCATATTTGCAATTCCATGCAGGGTCTGCAAGTCAGTACGAGATTTGATGAAGGCGAGAGATTCCTGAACGTTGGAGATGGAAGCAAAGTTCCAGTTCTAGCATTAGGAATCATAAACCTTGTAATCAATTCTCGAAACGTAATTCTGAGTGAATGTCACTATTGTCCAAGCTTTTTATTAAATATTATTTCTGTAGGCCTTTTGGCCATGAACGGTTATCAATTTTTAATAAAAGAAAATATTTGCAATATCATTTTGAATGATGTTACAATATTTGTTGGACAACTTAATAATGGAATTTACTTTCTATCACAACCTGTTAATGTGGTTCAAACCTTCAGTAAACGTCCTAGAATAGATAATGTGTCAGAAGTCTACCATTGGCACTGTAGGCTAGGTCATATCAATAAGAACAGAATAAACAGGTTGGCTCAAGAAGGAATTCTTGAAGTAGGTGATTGTGAATCACTTCCAACCTATGAGTCCTGTCTTCTTGGTAAAATGACCAAATCACCTTTTACTGGAAAAGGTGAGCGAGCCAGTGAACTCTTGGGTTTGGTACATTCTGATGTATGTGGACCCATGAGCTCAAGTGCAAGAGATGGATATTTCTACTTCATAACCTTCACAGATGACCTATCGAGGTATGGGTATGTCTATTTAATGAAGTATAAATCGGAGTCATTTGAAATGTTCAAACTATTCCGAAATGAGGTAGAAAAACAAACTGAAAAGTGTATTAAAACTCTTCGATCTGATCGAGGAGGTGAATACCTTTCCAATGATTTTCTGACATATCTTGGAAAGACTGGGATTCTCTCTCAATGGACTCATCCTGGAACACCACAACATAATGGTGTATCTGAAAGGAGGAATCGGACCTTGTTGGATATGGCTCGATCCATGATGGGGTTTGCTGGTCTGCCGATCTCCTTCTGGGGATATACGCTCGAATCGGCTTGTTACCTTCTAAATAGATTTTCGAGTAAGTCTATAACCATAACGCCATATGAGATATGGATAGGACGTAAGCCAGTACTTTCGCACCTTAGGATTTGGGGGTGTCCGGCTTATGTTAAATATTTAATTACGGACAAGCTTGGACCTAGGCCTGACAAGTATAATTTTATAGGGTACCCAAAAGAGACCAAAGGGTATTACTTTTACCTAGCTGATGAGCAAAAAGTGTTTGTCAGCCTTAAGGCAATCTTTTTGGAAAAGAAGTTCCTTGATGAAGGGACTGTTGCCTCTAAGGTCGAACTTGATGAAGTTCGATAGGTGAAAAAACCGACACAAGTTGCTGAACCTGAACCAGATCTGGTTAGATCAGATTTGGAGCCCATTGTTCAAGCACCCTTAAGGCGATCTGGTAGAGTACCACGTCAACCGGACAGATACTATGGTTTCTTGGTTCGGGACGGCGATCCTATCAAACTTGATGAAAACGATGAGGATCCGATCACCTACATGGATGCAATGCAGAGACCCGACTTTGAGAAATGACTGGAGGCCATGAAATCCGAAATGGAGTCCATGAAGGTCAACGATGTGTGGACATTGGTTGACCCACCCGAAGGAGTAAAACCCATAGGGTGTAAGTGGGTCTTCAAGAGGAAGAGAGGTGCAGACGGAAAGGTGGAAACCTATAAAGTCCGTCTGGTTGCCAAGGGATATCGTCAACGTTATGGTATAGACTATGATGCGATGTTTTCTCCAGTGGCAATGCTCAAATCCATTCGGATTATGCTTGCGATAGCTGTCCATCTGAACTATGAAATCTGGCAGATGGATGTGAAGACAGCTTTCCTAAACGGAGAGCTAGATGAAGAGGTGTATATGATACAACCTGAAGGATTCACATCCACAGATGAGTCTAACGTGTGCAGGCTACAGAGGTCCATTTATGGACTTAAGCAGGCATCACGGAGTTGAAACATACATTTTGATAAGACAATCAAGACGTATGGCTTCGTTAAGAATGGAGAAGAGCCATGCATTTATAAGTGGGCTAATGGTCCAGTAGTAGTATTTCTTGTATTGTATGTGGATGACATTCTCTTAATCGGGAATGATGTCCCTGCATTACAGGGAATAAAGATTTGGCTATCGTCATAGTTCTCCATGAAGGATCTGGGAGAAGCTTCCTACATCCTAGGGATTAGGATCTATAGGAATAGATCTAAAAGGTTGCTTGATTTATCTCAGTCCACGTATATTGATACTATGCTGAAGAGGTTCAGCATGGAGAATTCCAAGAAAGGCTATCTTCCGATAGGCCATGAAATTTCTCTCTCGAAGAGGGATTGTCCGACAACACCTCAAGAGAGAGAGCATATGGGTAGGATTCCATATACTTCGACAGTGGGATCTATCATGTACGCCATGACATGTACACGATCAGATGTGGCATACTCACTAGGGGTACTGAGTAGATACCAATCTGATCCAGGAGAGAATCACTGAAAGGTTGTTAAAACCATCCTGAAGTATTTAAGAAATACTAAGGACCAGTGGCTTGTTTATGGTGAATCAGACTTGAGACTTATAGGGTTTACAGACTCTAGTTTCCAATCTGATTATGATGACAGCAAAAGTGTGTCAGGATTTATTTTTACCCTTAATGGTGGGGCTATCTGCTGGAAAAGTTTCAAGCAGCATATAGTGGCTGATTCAGTTTGCGAGGCGGAGTATGTCGCAGCATCAGATGCTGCCAAAGAAGTGGTGTGGCCGAGGAAATTCATCACCGAGCTCGGAGTAGCACCCTCCTTTGTTGGTCCAGTTCTGCTCTACTGTGACAACTCTGGAGCCATTGCTCAGGCGAAAAAATTAAAGGCACACCAGCGGATGAAGCATATTCTGCACCGCTACCATCTCATCCGAGAAATTATGGATCGAGGTGACGTCGATCTTCAGAAGATCGACGGAAAGGAGAACCTGGCTGACCCATTCACTAAAGCCATTGCGGTGAAGGAGTTCGACAAATACAAGTCGAAGATGGGTATTAGATACTGCATCGATTGGCTTTAGGCCAAGTGGGAGATTGTTGGGAATAGTGTCCCAAAGCCAATCGTCAGCATGTTGACTGTTGTGCTCATTTTTGTATTTGTACATGAATTATGAATTAATAAAAATTATTTTGGTATTTTTCATCACAAAATATTTCATCTTCTAATGAACTCCTATGTTGTGGTGAAGTCCTTAGGACTATTTAGACTCGACAAAGGAGGATTTGTCGTTTAGTCCTTAAATCTGTTCGCGACCAAATGATACATTGTTACCAAGGACGACAATGTTTATCAAGCATAGGTCGTTGTGTGCCATATAGGTTGGTTGTCCTCTTAACCAATGAGTGTGGAGACACTGGTATGGCATACAGGTGAGATGTAAGGGTACATCTGCACTGAACGTGACCAACTCTGGAGCTTTTTCTGCTATCAAGATTTGCTCCGATGGAACATGGGTATAAATATCCTTCCGACCTGAGACCGTCACGGTGACTTGCAAGCAACTCACTACACTTAGGCACTGGACTACCTGAATTTTTAATTCAGTGATAGAAGACTGCTGGGTGTGGTCAAGTACTTGACTTGTCGGTGTGTGTCAAGATGGGATTGACCACTCCAGTTTAGGAGCTATGTACAGTCGTGTTTCAATTTAGCAAAATCTTGACCAGGATAGTCCTTGTGAGGAGTCACAGGACTGTTTGAGTTGAGCACGATTCGGATGATCTGATCAGGGTTGACAGTTTAACCCTGAGTCATCCTAAACACAGAGGTCAAAAGGATGAATTATACAGTAACCATATTCACATAGATTCTGAGTGTTGCGATTGCGACCATTCGACCTATCCGGTCGTTGGGTACCATTGCTAGATGGTCACTTCGATTAGTACAGGAATTGGTTCCTGTGCTACCGGCTTAGGTTCGAACCTGCGGAATCATACACATTAGAGGTTCTTATCTGATCTGATGGCTGATGTAGAATCCTACATGTTTGGGACTCAGTGATCGAGAATCAGGATTCTCTGATCACGAGTTCCACACATTATGGGTACCGAGGTCAAGAGTCCCACTGATTGGGATTTTTCGATCAGGTTTACATATCGATGAATTCTGATGCCTGATTGTCCATCGAATTTGGACTTAGTATTTATGAGAGGTTTAATTAGTAATTTGATCGCTAATTAACTCAATTTGATTGAGTAATTATTTTTGGATCAAGTCAAATTGAATTGGATTCAGTTGGGTTTGACCCGATTAGGTTAAGAGTTGACCTAATCGTCGAGATGGTTTGGTCCCTGATTTGCTAAGGGGTTGGGCTTAGTCAATTTTTGATTTGATTAAGATTTTATTGAGCCTAATTAAGCCTAATTAAGTTGGGTTTAAATTAGTCTAATTGGACCTAACTTTTTTGGTTCAATTAGGTTGGTTTAAATAATTAAACCACCTTGACCCAATCTCCATGCGCCACCTCACTTCCATTGCACCCATTTGGATTCATGAGAAGGAACTTCTCATGAATTTTTTCCTCATGCCAAGCCTTCTCCATGCCCCACTTTAATGTGCCAAATGGATGGATAAGGATGATTGGTTGGCCATTCAAATTCAAAATAAAGTTTGAATTTGAATGGGCAATCAATCTTTGCACCTTATTCCTTTTTTTATGCCCTATTTATTACATGAGAAAAAGTTTCTCATGAAATCACTCCATGCACAATTTAAGCTACACCTCACACCTTTAGTGGATAAGGGATGAGTTGGTGTCCATTTGAATTCAAAATTTGATTTGAATTCAAATGTGCAATTACTCATCTTTATCTTTTCTTTTGGATAAGACGTTTGACGTTGTTATAAAAGGAGGCGAAGAGTGGGGCGTGCAAGAAGAAGATTTTTGGAAAAAAATTTTGGGGCGTGAGAAGTTTTGTGCATGAGAAGGAAGTCCATATCCTTCTAAGAGAAAAAGAAAGAAAAGTGGGTGCAAGGTTTCCGATGAATTCCCTAGAGTTTTAACCTGGGGTTCGGGAAGTGAGAAAGTGAGCTACGAGTGTCGTGAGCCCACAAAATCTCAAAGAGATCTTCAACATCCTCTCAAGTATGTCTGTTGATGATCCAGAGCATCTGAAGAATCGACAGACATCGATCGAAGGAGTTCGATTAGCATCCGCCGTCAAAAAGGCTCTACAACGAGCTAGCACTCGTGAGGAGTCAATCAGATCGGAAGCTTCGTGTGGACGATCCGCAGAGACCAGACACACTGTGTGGCTATGTCGTGATGATCAAACTCTCTCGACGGTGATCAGATTGCAGTGATCTACTATCCGCACAAAGGTATTATGTTCTGAACACATTACAGTAAAGTGTTTACTGTTCGAATTTGAATTTCAAATTTAAATGAATGCATGCTATATATCATATTTAGATCCTAGTGTAGGATAAATTCATGTTAATTAATTAGATTAATTAGTATTTTTTCGCTATAAAATTATAATTTTGAAAAAGTTTTAAAATTACCATTTTACCCCTGCACTGAATTTTCTCCACATGAAGGCCAAAAACAAAAAGAGAAACGACCAAAAAAAAAAAAAGGAGGAGAAAAGTTCTAAGGAAGCTCAGCTTCATCAGACTTCGAACTCTTGATTCCGACCATCGTCGAGGATTACTTTAAGTACCTAACTTCTTTTCCAGCCCCCTTTTCAGCAATTACTCCAGCATTATCTTCAAAGTATATGTAGACGCCATCTTTTCCGCGCCATGGTTCCCACTGCCTCACAATGATGGTGGGCATGACCTTCTTTCTAAGGTCAGGTTCCCCCACACAATGATGGCGGGCATGACCTTCTTTCTAAGGTCAGGTTTCCCCGCACAATGATGCACACCGAAAAGCACTCGCGGTCGAAGATGTGCCTAAGCGCAGGCTCTAGACGATCAAGGCGAAATACGGTCAGATCTATCTCTTCTACCCTCGCCTGCATCGCCGACTCGAAAGTTGCAGTGCCTTCCCGCTCGTCGGCTTTGAGACTCTGGGCTAACATCCGAGCCACGTTCGCGCCCATATCTGCAATGAAGGATGATCGGCACAGTCTATGAACGGGGCCGCGAAAGTGGAGAAAGTTCTTCGGGCTAACTTAGGCTGGTATGAGGGATGCAGGGATGCAGAGATGAGGATGACTCGAAGGATGCCTAAGGCCAAGAGGGAAGGACCAAAGGAACTACCATGCAAAGTGAAATCCCCGAAGGGGGGAGATGGGTTTAAATAGGCGACGGGGTCCGGAGCAATAATGACTGCAGGACTCCTCTAGCCAGTCCATGACCGTCGCGTGGCTCACTCACCATGGCAAGCGGCTGAAGGTGGCCGACAATTAGTAAAACCATTATTGCATTGTACTTGGGGCAGCGCTCTGGCAGGAATTCCAAAAAGAAGAAATCTTTTTCAAAAAGGCTCTAGTACCAGCATGCCGAACGTCAAAATATCTGGCAACTACCGAGGGCAGAAATCGAGGGAAGCAACTTCGGTCATGAGAATTTCTCTGTACTTCCTTCATTCAGAACCCGAACTCGGAAGTAGGGAGACTGGTGTTGGGTATAAAATACCCCCCGGCCGAAGTTTGTAAAAGACCGACCCTTCCAGGGCTTCTTTGGCTTCCGACCTTGTGTGGCGTCTCTTTGAACCCCCCCGACTGTCCGAGCTTCCGAACTTCTCCGACAATGAGCTTCTCCATCCATTTACCATGCCACTCCAAAGGCTCTCTAGGCCTCACTGTCAACCGACCTTCTACGGTGATCAACTATTCTTCGAACTCCTTCCAGACTTCATCAATATCCGAGCTTCTTCAACAACGAGGTTTCTACAGTAATCGGACTCCATCCGAGTTTCTACGGTGGTCGACCGCCTTCAAGATTCTAACCAAGCTCCTGTGAGAGTCGAACTTCTACTACGAGCGTCTGCTCTGAACTTCTACTACGAGCGGTCTGCTCTGAACTTCTACTACGAGCGGTCTGCTTTGAACTTCTACTACGAGCGGTCTACTCTGAACTCCTATAGTGGGCGGTCTACTCCGGATCTCGGTCTACTTTGGATCTCTACTGTAAACAAATTCCATTCGAACCCCTACTGTAAACACGTCTCTTCTGAACTTCTATTACAGGTAAACTTCAGCTGAGCTTCTTCGTAGCCAGATCCCAAACGAGCTTCTACAGTGGGACAGGACCCACCGGCCAGATCGCTCCCACGACAATCGATCTTCGATCGAGTTTCTACAATAAGCAGTCTCCTTTCAGCCTTCTGCAAGAACCAGACCTTGATCGAACTTCCATAGCGGATGGATATCAGATGAGCTTCTACGACGAACAGACTTCGACAGCTGGATTCTTACAATGACCGATCACCTCCAACGTCTGTCGAACCTCCCCGGTGCCATCCGAAGTCTATCGCTGGCCGACCCTCCACCAGATCCTTCATGAAACCGAACTTCTCCAGTGGATCATCTTCAGACGAGCTTCCACATCAGGTGAATCCCAGACGGACTTCTCTAGCAATCGGACTCCTACCGGGCTTCACCAACGGAAAGTCTCCATCCGAGCTTCTATAGCAGATGACTCCAACCTGTAGTATCAGTGCCTAAGGTATCTGACAACAGTAGATCGTCAGCAGCTTCGGAGACATCCGAGCTTCTCCCAGATCGATGAGATAGAGAGCCATTCTGCTCCATCAGATGTCTCAGCCGAGCTCCAGCCAACAGATCCGAACTCTCTGGCAAGTCACGACAATGGCCACTACCCTGCTCCACTCTCTGCAACGGATTCCACGTGGCTCCACTACTCTCTGGCAAGTCGCGACAACGGATACCGCTCCACTCTTCGGGCTCCACTACTCTCTGGCAAGTCGCGACAACGGACACCACTCTACTCTCCAAAACAAACTCCACGTGGTCCTGAACGACCCCTGACGCCACTACTCTCCTAACAAACTCTGGGCGGCTCTGAACAGCCCACTACCAGGCGATTACAGATGTCGCTGTCAATTAGTTACGCACTCCGTCTATAAAAAGGGACCCCAGATACATTCTTCTCTAAGCTTAAAAATTCTATCTCAAAACTTTGCTAAAATTCTCATTCGAGCACTCCATTTCTGTTGAAGCAGAGTACTGACTTGAGTATCGGAGGGTTTTGCCGGAGCACCCCAACTCTGATTTAGACTTCCCTTGCAGGTCCCAACGGCGATCGCGGTCATCTCGACTCCAGCAACTCCGGCTTCGGCAGAATTCTGCACCAACAGGTTCTATAATGTATGCCATAACATGTACAAGATTGGATGTGGCATACTCACTAGGAGTAGTGAGCAGATACCAATTAAATCTGGATGAGAACTATTGGAAGATTGCGAAAACTATCTTTAAGTATTTGAGAAATACTAAGGACCAGGGGCTTGTTTATGGAGAATCTGACTTGAAATTTGTGGGATACATTGATTTTAGTTTTCAGTCAGATCATGATGATGGTAAAACCGTATCGGGATACATCTTTACCCTAAATGATGGAGCTGTCTGTTGGAAAATTAAGTTCCAAACAGCACACCGTAGCTGATTTAGTTTAAGAGGTGGAGTACATCACGGCATCCGATGCTGCAAAGAAAGCTGTGTGGCTGAGGAAGTTCATCATCGAGCTTGGAGTGGTACCCTCTATCGATGGTCTAGTTTTGCTTTTCTGGGATAATACTGGAGCCATAGCTCAGGCAAAAGAATCGAGGGCACATCAGCGAACAAAGCATATTTTGCGTCACTACCACTTTGTTCAAAAATTATGGATCGAGGTGATGTCGACCTTCAGAAGATTGACGGAAAAGGTAACCTGGCCGACCCATTAACTAAAGCCCTTGTGGTAAAGAAGTTTGAAGATCATAAAATGAAGATGGGTACACGATACTGTACCGATTGGTTTTAGTACAAGTAAGAGTTGTTGGGAAATATGTCCCAAAGTCAATCGTCAACCTGTTGATGGTTGTGCTAATTGATGTAATTATATATGAATTAATTAATAAAATATTTATTTGATAATTTTCATCATAAGCTTGTACATCTTCTATATCGAACTTCTGTGTTATGATAAAAGTCCTTAGGACTATTTTAAATTGATAAACGAGGATTTATCATTTAGTCCTTAAATGAGTTTGCGATCAAATGATATACTATTACTAGGATGATAGACATATCAAGTGTAGGTCATTGTGTACCATATATGTTGGTTGTCCTCTTAAGCAAGGAGTATAGAGATACTGGTATGGCATGCAGATAAAATGTAGGAGTATATTTCACTGAACGTGACCAACTCCAAGTACTCTGCTGTCAAGAGTCACTCTGAAGGGATATGGGTATAAGTGTTCCTCAGACCTGAGATCATCACGATGACTTATAAGCAACTCACTATGCTTTGGTGCCAGACCATCTGAATTTTTAATTCAGGATCAAAAGGTTTCTAGGCACAGTCAAGTACTTGTGAAGTCGGTGCGTGAGTCAAGATAGAATTGACCACTCCAAGAGACTGGAGAGAATGCTTTGTGTTTCAATTTAGTAAGACCTTGGCCAAGGCAATCCTTGTGAGGAGTCACAGGATTTATCAGGTTGAGACACATAATGGATGTACTGTTAAGAGTTGACAGTTTAAACTCTAAGTCATCCTAGCATCAAGGGTCAAAGAGATGAATTATACGGTAACTATATCCAAATAGGTTCTTGAGTATTGCTTTGCATACATTTGGTCTATCCGGACGTCAGGTACCATTACTAGATGGTTACACCGATTGGTGTAGGAATCAATTTCTATGCTACTGACTTAGGTACGAACTTATGGGATCATACACATTAGAAGTTTCTCTCCGATCACATGGCTAATCTGAAGAGCTCCACTGGATGGGGTCTTTGCGGAAGAGTCCCACTGGATGGGGACTCTAGAGAAGAGTCCCACTGGACTTGGACTCTATCATTAATAGAAGATTAATTAGTGATTAGATCACTAATTAGCTTAATTTGATTGAGAATTAAAGTTTGTATCAAATTTAATTGAATTAGATTCAATCAGATCAAGTTCGATTAGATTTTGAGATGACCTAATTGGTAAGAGAGAAATGATCATGATTTGATCGGATCTATGGCTCAATTAATTTATTGATTTGATCAAATTTAATTAAGATTGTAAGAGCCCAATTAGATTAGGTTCATCATATTTTATTTGGATCTAATCGGATTGGGTTTGAAAGAAATTCAATTGGTTAAACCCTGGAGTCCCAAATGAGTGGGACTCTCTCCCTTGCGCCACCCAAATTGATTCACACCTTTTCTCACCATACAATATCAGTTTATACATGAGAAAATTTAAAAATAACCCTTCTTTTGTCATCCATTATGGATAGATATTGGTTGGTTTTGATTTGAATTCAAATTGATTTGAATTTCAACTTAAAATGGTATTCATATCCTTCCACATGTTGGTGATTTTTGAAGGTGCCCATTGTGTGCGAGAAAAGGAAGTCTTTTCAATTGATTTTTGTGTCCAATTTTCTATGATAAGTCTTTCTTTAAGTTAGATATGGGTGAAAAAATTTAGAGTTAAATTAAAATTCAAAATGATTTGAATTGTAATAAACTCTAGCCCTTATCCTATCTTATCTGGTTTGTGCGACAATCATAAAAAGGCTATAATTTTGTGCACCAAAAGAGGAGAGCATTTTATTGTGAGATACCAAAGAGAAAGAGAGTCAAAAATTCTTCTTTGGGATGTGAGGTTTGGGTGGGTTTCCTTTTTTTTTGGCATGAACAAAAGAGGAGACCGATCTCCTCTCGGGTGAGCAACCTGGAACTATTCTAGGATTTTTGGGTAAGGGGAAAATAAAAGAGAAGAGAGTCTTTATCTATTTTCTCCACCATCCAGCATCCTCCTCTAATCCATCTTCTATATCATAAGGATCCAAGATGATCGAAGAAGGAGATCATGTCAGATCTATCATTAGAAGCCAACTGCGTGAGCTAGCACTCCCACGGAGGGCTGATCGGTCCTAGAGCTTTGTGTGGACCATCCGTAGAGATCGGATGCTTGTGCGGCTGTGAGCGACCAAAGAGGACTTCCAGATCTATGTTCTCAATCATGGAGTTCTACTATGCATGCTCAGGTATTGGGTTTGAAACTCTAGAAGTGGTAGATTAGATCTATTACTAAATGCTATTTTTGGTTCACATACTTATCATTTTAGATTCAGATTTTTATGCATATAAATTCATGTCATCGATCCATTTGTCGGAGTTTTAAGATCAGATCTTATGCATGTACTTATAGATTAAATAGTCTAATCTAATATTCTTTCACTAAAAATTTTTTGAAATACATCCATGAAACCCCTACGCATCCCAACAGAAGCCCTCCAATGGTGATCCACATAGGATTGATCAGGACCCTTCCCAATTCGATATGGTGCTGCAGCCTTCTTCGCAAGCTTGCTGCCAATCGTCTTTCGCAAGATTGGTTGCACCATAGCTTGTATGCCTTCAAGATCTCCATTAGAAACTCTTTAAGAATCCTTCTTCAAAAGATTTTACTACATTCAAATCAGATTTTATATTCAACACATGAACAATCTGATTTTTGGACAAGCATCTCATGCTTTTCATTTTCTCTCTTCCCTTCCTTTCTATTTTTCTCTCTCTTTTCCTTTTTTTTTTTTACTTCAGATTTTTTTGGACTTATCCTCATCTAATCCCATGCCTAATGCCAATTTTGGATCAATTTTGTGCCATATGGGATGCCCCTTATATAAGATAAAAAGGGGCGCCATATAAGTCACCAAGGGGCACCAACTCTTGGCATCCCATCATCCTTACACTCTAAAATTAATTTTTAGCATGTAATCCAAAGCATCAAGGCATGGAATAAGAAGTAATTTATAAGCAGAAGGACTATTCCTCGGCTAAGAAAAATTTGGATGCCATCTTATGACATGTGGAATTAAGGGAGCACGTGAGAAAATTAAGAGTCCTTAACAATTAAGACTCTTCCTAAACTTAATGCATATATGAAAGGGTATCCAATTTATTTGGTGTTCAAACTCCTTGCCAGAGAAGGACTCTTCCTTCTCTTCTGCACCCATAATCCCAAGAGGCATATCATGTCACGAGGAATTAAGAAATGCGTAGAAATAATGGAAGGAATTAAGAGTTTGTTATGAAATGGACTTCCATTTCATCACATAGAAATATGGGCATTCCTTATTTATTTTGGCATGGAATTCTTTTCAAGAGAAGGACTCCTTCTCCTCTTCCACATCTACATGTCCCAAGGACCCATCTAATGGTGTACAAAATTAAGGGACATATGGAGCATGTAAAAAAATTAAGATAAGTATGAAAGAAAGACTCTCCTTCCTTAACTCCCAAAATAAATGTGACGCCACATTATTCTTTGGCGTGGTGAATGACGTGGAGGTGGTGGATTCATATGAAACTCTTTCATATAAATCAAATAAATTAACTAATAATTAGATGGTTCAAACCCAATCATATTAGGTCAAGGCAACAAGCAAAGGGTTAGCACAAACACATTTGCACTGAACCCAATTGAGAATTTAGATTAATTCATGTGCTAGCAATTCAATTAACCCATTTAATTTATAATAAATCTAAATAGATTAGACCAAGATCAAATTTCTATTGTGTATGATCCATTGGGTTTCAAATCTAGCCAACAGTGGACCAAACTCTCGATGTAACCCTAATTCGATTGAATTAGGTCAGCTCAAGAGTCCCAATCAACTAGGACTCTTTCTAATTGATTCTTGAATTAAACTCTTTTAATTCTAATGAGTCCACAAGTTAAGATTGACGTCTAGAAATATGTCATGACTACCTAAAAGATTTAAAATTTGGTGAAAATATCAAAATTACTCTTCCGTGATGAGTTACCATGCAATTCAATCTTTCGACCACACAACATTTTGGAAAGGCCATGGGTATGAAAACATGTCAAACTCAAATATCTATCCATATATATCTCGATCTGATGATGATGACTCAGTTGATGAATCAGTAGAAATTTTTTCTATTATTCATCCCTGCTTTGGCCAAAGACTCTTAGAGTCACCATCCTATGAGATTACATAGAATGTTCTCTCCTACAAGGAGTGATCGATTCTTTATTGACCACTCACAACCTTCATGCATACTTTGCCATACACAGAATATCCCATACATATCTCAAAATGGTGTGCTAGGGAATAAACCAAAGTAAGGATCCATGTACACAAGGTACCATGATGATCTCAGATCAAAGGATCACATGCCCCACTCCCACTGAAGAACCATCTATTGACATGCCGTAAGACTCCATCAGATGTTCTTTCTTTAGGTCAGTTCAGTGAACTCATTCTCTAATGAGCACCTATATCCTTGTATTAGTGTTACCATACAAGTGATTGTGAGATCAACCACCCTCTCCATCGAGCATACATAGAATGTACCAATCTTATCGGTATCATCGATCTCCAGCTTGATGATCCAATGACTAGGAATATTTTAGATTGAGACTATCAAGTTTTTAGGTCTCACTAGCATGATCTCATCATGACCCTAAAATCATTATCTTAATCTATGGAGTTTATCATAATCATAAAAATATGATGCAGTAAATAATAAAACACAATACCTCATAATAAAAATAACTAATGTCATGCAAATGAGTAGAAAGAAAATAAAAAAAATCCCTTCACATCCCCATGTGATTGGCTTGTAGGGCACTATTCTTTCATGTCTTAGTACTTGAATCAGCTACTATCTGCTGCTTGAAACTCTTCCAACTCACTATCTCACCATTTAAGATAAACATGTTTCCTGATATTGACTTGCTATCATCCGGATCAGATTGAAAATTAGAATCTATAAATCCCTCTAGTTTCAACTCTGAACCTCTTCCATGTATGAGAAAAACATCTTTAGTTCTTCTTAGATACTTCAGAATATTTTTCACAACTTTCCAATGGTCCTCTCCTAGATCAATAACTTTTCAATGATCCTCTTCTAGATCAGTCTGAAATCTACTAGCTATGTGATAAGTGGTATATTTTTATATTTATTGAAGATATTTTTGATAATTTATGGTGCTAACATCTTCTTAAAAACCCTAATTTCATGAATTTATTGAATTTTCTTAAAAAATAAGTGATTTTGAAAAAAAATATGAAATTAGATATATTTATAAAAAAATAGATGTTAGTTTAATTGAGCAATTTAAGCACCAAAATGAAAAAAATTTTAAAGAATTTAATGCATATTTTTTTTAATTTTTCAGGTGAAAATCGAAGCAAAAATCGAGCCAAAATATCCTAAAAAACAAAGAAAATAGCCTTTGGTGCACGGTGGATCGATCACGGTGGATCGGTCAGTCGGTCCATAGAACTAGGGTACGGTCCACAGAAATAGTTACGCGGTCCACAGGCGTGGCTCACAATGAGAGAAAGATTGGGCGTGATCCAATGGCTGAGATTCAATCCGACCCAGATCTGATGGTTCAGACTCGTTTCCGACTTTGAATAGGACTTTTTTGTGCAATCTGATGGCCCATAAGCAATCCATCATGCGATCCAATGGTTGTTATCGTTCTCGACTTTGAATAGGATTCTTTTATACGATCTGATGGCCAGAACTTAATCAGAACCCAGATCCAACGGCTGACATTTGATCTGACCCTGATAAGGATTATAACTCTGATTTTTGAGCAGATCTGGACGATCCGAAGCTGATCCGACGGCCAGGAATATTCCTAAGGAGATTAATACGATTTCTAAGGGTTTTAGGACTCCTTTTCCTACCAAAAAATTATGAAAAATTCATCTATAAATAGGGGGTCCGGGAATAAGTTTTGGGGAGTAGAAAAATTGAATAAAAAGTATAGAAAATAAAAATAAAAAAAAATAAAATAGCTTTAGAGACCCAAAAAAAGAAGGAGAAAAGCCAGTTCGCTCTACGGAGTACGACGGAAGATGAAGAGATCATCAACCATCTTCCCGACGAGGCTTGACTGATCAACTTCAAATCCTTGTTACAAATTTATTTTTATTTTATTTTATTATTTCTTTTAAATTCTTTGTACTTGAATTTTAATTTTAATTAATGCAAAATTTATTTTTCTGTACTTTAAATTTCTATCTTTTATTTTTTGCTTGTAGATACTAGGATCTAATTAGTAAATCTTAGTACCAATTTATTTTTATGCTTTTTAAATTTTTATTATTTATTTTTATTGCAAGTAGATGCTAGGATCTAGTTAGTAGATCTTAGTATCCGATTTATTTTTTGCACTTTTAATTGTTGTTTTCCGACTTAAATTACTTTCTCCAAAATTTTATTTTTTTTGTAAAATCAAAGATTTTAAATCAAAATCCTGCTTTCTCTATAGATTCGACCTAACTCACTACTTTCTATATATTTTTAATTTTTATTGAAGTTGGAATTTGATTGATAATCACGGTGTCCTAACGACAGCATCGCAATCCTATCAATTTTTGGCACCATTGTCGGGGAAGGCAACAATTTTAATATTTAATTTCTTTGATTTTTTTATAAATTTAACTTACTAACTTTTCTATTTTTTTATCTTTGTGTAGAAAAAAAATCAAAAAATTCAAAAAAGAGATAGAAAGCTTTCAATTTTGCTTGGTGAGATCAATCCTAACCCTAGCTTTAACTAATTTTTTTTAGTATTAATTACTATTTTTTTTAATTAACCTAAAATTCATCCATATAAACCTAATAAAAATTGCATGACAAGAGTAGAAACTTAATTTTAGGAGAATTCATCATTGTAGATTTATTTTTGGTAATCGCTGGAGACAAGATAAGCTTTTAAGTTTTATTAGTTTCATGCATCTAATTTAGTTGCATAGAACCTCTTGTTTGAAATTGGTTGTGTATATTCATCTCAAATTAATTTAAGGGCAACACCCATAATAAGATAAGGTAGAGATTTCATCACCCTCTCTTTGCCCAAAAATAACCAACCAGCATCCCACATTAACCCTAGCCTAACTAAAATCAAGTAGACGTTGACCCCTAGGATCAATTGAGTTCAGTTTGAGAAGAGTGGTGAAGTCAAGTGCAAAGTAAGTTCAAACTCACCCCTGAAATTAGTGTCTAAGGCTAAAGGTTACAAAAGCTTTGCCTAAGTGGACTCGTGGTTATTTAATTGGTTCCGTTAGCTTACCTGGCTAATTCAATTGGTGTCTAAGACAAGCAACGGGGGGACCCCCACGATCTCACCTCTTACCTGGCTACTTGAAAAAAGTGAGAACAAACCCAATTTGTATCTAGACTAAGCCACTCTACATCGAACTATTAGGTCTAAGAAACCCGTAGGTGTCTAGATTTAATTGTTTGCTAACTTGATTGCAATTAACACTTAACCACAACTAATTCTTCTCATCTTACATCTTTAGATCTAAGATTTTTCTTAAGGATCTCACCTTTAAAACTTTTCTCTTTCTTTCTTTTCTCTTCTTTTTCTCCTCCTTCTTCTTAAAAAAAAAAAAAATTTCAACAACACATATAATAGGGTTTGCACTAATACATGCACGGTATAATTTTTTCTGACCTAGTTGAATCTAATTCTGAAATTGAATGACTGATCCATGCTAAACATGATAATCAAATGGCTAGAAATTCTAAGAACCACCTAGGTAGATGAAGGAATATTTTATTCCTTCCACCTATAATCCATCGATGTTTCCATCATTCTATGGGATCAAATATTCAGACTCTAGTCCTAAGGCCAATCTGAACCTAATAGCTCAAAGATTAGATAAAGTCAACCTTCTTACCTAGAAATTTGATCAGTTCCTAGCATTAGGTCAAAAATCTCCTACACAATACACACCACCACCTAATTATCAGGAGATTTGTTCTATTTGTGCTAGTCCGACCCATCATATGAGTGAATGTCCCACGGCTGCACAGTTTTCACCTTTCATTCAAGAACAAGTTCAAGCTACTCAAGGTTACTCCAAATCTGTCAATAATCTATTCTCTAACACATATAATTCGGACTGGAGGAACTACCCTAATTTTTCTTGGAGACCCCAACAGACTCAAGCTCAAACTCAAATTTTTTCTGTGCAGAACTTTCAAAATGGGCTCCAATACCAAAATTATGCCTATAATAATGGTCAGCCTAGTCAGCCTATCCAGCCATCCTTTTACAATCAGCTGTCATACCCACCTCCTCAACAGACTAATCTAGTCGATGATAGATTTAGCCAACTTCAACAAATGATCATGATCCAACAGCAATCTCTCGCTAGGCTAGAAGCACAAATAGATTAATTAACTGAATCTACCATGAGGAGAGAACTAGGTCAATTACCAAATGAACCAATACCGAATTTTGAAAATGACCCACCCATCCACCAACTACCTGGACCAAGTCATCAATCCAATGTCCCACCTAAGAATCTCCAATTTGAAAGTGACAATATAATTTCTAAGCTTAGAAGTGGTAGGATTCTTAAGGATCCATATCAAGATCAGGTGAGAGAAGCTAGTATTGATGCTAGCCCAAATGAAAATTTGAAAGAAGAGATTAGTACCAAGACTAACCCAATAGAAGAACCTGAGATTAGTATTGATGCTAATCTAAGTGAAGTAAAGTAGAGAGTGGATGAGTTACCCAAGATATATCCATCAAGAGTCTCATTTTTTTCAGCCTTAGAAGCCAGTTCTTCCACTTTAGAATTACTATCTCCTTCAGAACTAAAATTATCTTTGATCACACTTGAGACACATGTTTAAAATCAAAAGATATCCTTCCAGTGCCTATTTCTTCAAACTTAGTTCCTAACCTAAAAACTCAATTCATGAGCATTTTAGAAGAATAAATAGGAGAAATTCTCGATAAACAAGGGTCTGTGAATGGGTTTCTGAACTATCTTTCTAAAATTAAGAACGGAGATGTGAACTACTTTCTGAAGATTGGCAATAAAATACTGAAATTTATCATAGGCCATCTTCATAATATTGGCAATCCAAAACCATTGAAATTTGTCAATCCAATATTCAACACGGGATAGGTGAGAGAATCAGCATGGTCTGGCTGAAGATGGTAAATTTAGCGCTTCTTGAGAGGCAATCCAGTTTTTAATTTTTAGTTTTGTACTTTTTGCTATCTTTTACATTTTGTTTAGGTTAATCGAGTCTTACTTAGTATTTTTTGTAGGGATTTGAAAATAATCTTGACTAAGTTGGGGGGAGAATCAGTTTTAAAAAGACTTATGGATCAGGTGATATCTCTCCTTTTCTTTCTCTTTACATGCACCGTTCATTTTTTCTACTCCATTGAGGACAATGTTGATTAAGTTGGGGGGGATAATAAAAAAAAAAATTTAAGTCCTCAAGTAAGTTAGTATTTAGTATTTAAGCATCTGATTACACTTAAGAATCGAGTTAAACCAAGCATTTTTAAAAGAAAATTGATGTACAGATCAGAGAGTTTGTGAGATATTGAGAGATCAAGTATTAAGAAAACTCAATAAAGAGTTAAGTTTAGAACTTAAACAGTTTTCTTTGAGCATTTCTAATTTTTTCTACCAGCATCAAAGAAGAGTTTACTTTCTATGGGTTTGTGTAGGATAACTATACGTTTCTTCATATTAAAAAAAAAAAAGTTTCCAAGTACTTCATGCTGAGTAATCGGACCTCTTTGCCTAAGCAAGCATTGAGTTTCATGTCAAAAAGTATGAAGGGCAAAGAAGCTTTGTTGTAAAGCTAGTTTTAACTCGTAGCCTGTTTGATTCAAGCAAGTAGGTTCGAGGGGTATTTTATATCTAGTATCCTAAAGCCATCTGGTTTGGGAGTCATTGACTGAAAACTCGCTACATGGGTCAAACAGAAAGCTTAAGGGGTTAAGATACTCAATAGCAGTACAATATTTAAAAAAAAAAATCAATCAATAAATGAAGGACAGAAGTAACAATATACCTGTCCATGTGAAGGTGAATGATTTGGAGATAAAGGTAGCGATAATTTGGAAAAGTTCAGAAAAGGTTTAGTGTTCTTAGTTTAACTCTCATATTGACTACTATTAATACCCCAATGATATACCTCATTTACACTCTACTGAATATCAATGGTCCTTTTAAAAATTATTTGGTGAAATTTGATATTTTAAAGTTAAATGGTACTTGATTCTAAATTTTTTCTTTACTCGAGGACGAGCAAAGTTCAAGTTGGGGAGTGTGATAAGTGGTATATTTTTATATTTATTGAAGATATTTTTGATAATTTATGGTGCTAACATCTTCTTAAAAACCCTAATTTCATGAATTTATTGAATTTTCTTAAAAATAAGTGATTTTGAAAAAAAATAAAATTAGATATATTTATAAAAAAATATATGTTAGTTTAATTGAGCAATTTAAGCACCAAAATGAAGAAATTTTTAAGGAATTTAATGCATATTTTTTTTAATTTTTCAGGTGAAAATCAGAGCAAAAATCGAGCCAAAATATCCTAAAAAATAAAGAAAATAGCCTTCGGTGTATGGTAGACCGATCGGTCGGTCCACAGAGCTAGGGTGCGGTCCACAGAAATAGTTACACAGTCCATAGGTGCGGCTCACAATGAGAGAAAGATCTGGGCACGATCCAACGGCTGAGATTCAATCCAACCTAGATCCGACGGTTCAGACTCGTTCCCAACTTTGAATAGGACTCTTTTGCACGATCTGACAGCCCATAAGCAATCCATCATGCGATCCAACGGCTGTTATCATTCCCGACTTTGAATAGGACTCTTTTGCATGATCCAACGGTCAGAACTTAATCAAAACCCAGATCCAATGACTGATATTTGATCCAACCCTGATAAGGATTATAACTCTAATTTTTGAGCAGATCTGGACGGTCCGAAGCTGATCCGATGGCCAAGAATATTTTTAAGGAGATTAATACGATTTCTAAGGGTTTTAGGGTTCCTTTTCCTACCAAAAAATTATGAAAAATTCATCTGTAAATAGGAGGTCTGGGAATAAGCTTTGGGGAGTAAAAAAATTGAGTAGAAAGTATAAAAAATAAATAAAATAAATAAAATAACTTTAGGGACCCAAGGAAAAGAAGGAGAAAAGCCGGTTCGCTCTACGGAGTACGATGGAAGACGGAGAGATCATCAACCATCTTTCCAACGAGGCTTGGCTGATCAACTTCAGATCTTTATTATAATTTTATTTTTATTTTATTTTATTATTTCTTTTAAATTCTTTGTACTTGAATTTTAATTTTAATTAATGCAAAATTTATTTTTCTGCACTTTAAATTCCTGTCTTTTATTTTTTGCACATAGATGCTAGGATCTAATTAGTAGATCTTAGTACCAATTTATTTTTATACTTTTTAAATTTTTATTATTTATTTTTATTGCAAGTAGATGCTAGGATCTAGTTAGTAGATCTTAGTACCTGATTTATTTTTTGCACTTTTAATTATTGTTTTCCGACTTAAATTGCTTTCTCCAAAATTTTATTTTTTTTGTAAAATCAAAGATTTCAAATCAAAATTCTGCTTTCTCTGTGGATTCGACCTGACTCACTACTTTCTATATATTTTTAATTTTTATTGAAGTCAGAATTTGATTGATAATCACGATGTCCTAACGACAGCATCGCGATCCTATCACTATGCCTAAAGCATAAACTATATCAATTCTGATATATAGCATGGCATATATAATTGATCCCACAGTCGAAGCATAAGGGATTTCATTCATCCTCTTCCTCTCCTCTGATGTCTTAGGATATATTTTCTTAGAGAGTCGTATACCATGACTTGCAGGCAAGTAACCTCTCTTACTTGCCTCCATATTATACCTCTTTAATATGAGATCTATGTACTGTGATTGGGATAAGCCAACATCCTATTAGATCTATCTCTATAGATCTTTATACCAGTATATAGGATGCTTCACCCAAGTTTTTCATGAAAAACTTATTCGATAGCCAAGTCTTGACCGATTGCATCATTGGGATATCATTTTCAATGAGAAGTATGTCACCAATATACAAAATCAAGAAGACAATAGCACTCTCACTTATCTTCTTATACACACATGGTTCATCCTTATTTTTGATAAAGTCAAACTCTTTGGCTGTCATATCAAATCAGATGTTTCAGCTCCTCGAAGCATACTTCAATCCATAAATGGATTTCTTTAGTTTACATACTTGATTTGTCCTCCCACTTGAAACAAATTCCTCTGATCGAGTTATATAGACCTCTTCCTCTAGATTATCATTAAGAAAAGTGATCTTGACAACCATCTACCAGATCTCATAGTCATAGTATGTCACTATAGTAAGCAAAATCAGGATAGACTTGAGCATAGCCACTGGTGAGAAGATTTCATCATAATTAATTCTTTACCTTTGTCTAAAATCCTTCGTCACCAACCTAGCTTTCTAGATTTTTACTTGGCCATCTGCTCTGATCTTCTTCTTGAAGACCCACTTGCACCCTATTGGGGTCACACCCTCAGGTGCATCAACCAAGGTCCACATTTGGTTAGTGTACATCGAGTCCATCTCAGATTTCATGACTTCCAGCTATCTGTTTGAGTCTCTACTCATGACAGCTTCTGAATAGGTCAGTGGATCATCATTCTGAATGATGTTGATCGAATTATCATTCTTAATGACAAAACCATATCTCAGAAGTGCTTGACGCACTCTATCTGACTTGCGGAGAGGAGGTGTATACTATGGATGTACCTCATCCTTGGGTACTTCTGATTGAAGATTTTCTTGTGGTTCAACCATAGATATTTCTAGATTGGTTTGTAGATCCTAAACTTTCATAAGTTTAATATTTCTCCCACTATCTCCTTCTTGGATGAATTCATTTTTCAAGAAAATGGCATGCTTACTAATAAAAAACTTTTGTTCAGCAGGGTGGTAGAAGTAGCATCCATTAATTTTCTTAGGATACCCTACAAACCTACACTTGTCTGATCTAGCACCAAGCTTATATCCAAAAATATTTTTGACATAAGTAGGATAGCCTTAAATTTTAAGATATTTAAGATTAGGCTTCCTTCCCTTCCATATCTCATATAGTGTGCTTGCAACAAACTTTGAAGGCACTCTATTTAATATGTATATGGCAGTCTCTAGGGCATATCCCCAAAAAAATATTTGGAGATCTGTGAAGCACATCATGGACTGTACAATATCCATTGTTGGTGCAAAAATCCACCGACGTCGGAGAAGCTGGAGTCGAGGGAGTCGCGGTCGCCGTCGGAACCTGCAAAGAAAGTCTAAACCGAAGTTGGGGGTGCTTCAGCAAGACCCTTCGATGCTCAAGTTAGTTCTCTACCTCAACAAGAATGGAGTGCTCGAACAGAAATTTTAGCAGAGTTTTGAGATAGAGATTAGAGCTTAGAGAATAACGTATCTGGGGGTCCCCTTTTTATAGGCGGAGGGCGTAACAGATTGACAGCGACGTCTGTAACTGCCTGGTAGTAGGTCGTTCGGGGCTATGAGGAGTTTGTTACGGAGAGTAGTGGAGTGGAGTCATGGCCATTGCCGTGGCCTGCCACGTGGAGCCTGTTATGGAGAGTGGAGTGATGTCCGTTGTCGTGGCTTGCCAGAGCATGATGGAGCCGCATGGGATCCGTTACAGGAAGTGGAGCAGAGTCGTGGCCATTACTGTGGCCTGTCAGGGAGTCCAGGCCCGTCGGTCGAAGCTCGGTTGGGGTGTCTGGTGTAGAGGGGTAGCTCTCCGTCTAAAAGGAGCTCGGATGTTGCTGGCAAGCCTTCTACCATTGGGTGCCTTGGGCGCTAGTACTGTAGACGAAGGTCATCTGCTGTAGAAGCTCAGTCAGGGGCTTTCTGTAGACGAAGTTCGATTTCATGCAGAATCCGACAGAAGGTCGACCGACAGTGGATGTCGGATGGCGCTGGAGAGGTTCACCCACTAGAGGGGTCCGACTGCTAGAGCCCGTGTGTCGTAGGAGTTCGTCCGAAATCTGTCCGCTACAGAAGTTTGGTCAGAGTCTGGTTCCCGTAGGAGTCCGGATGGGGATCATTTGTTGAGGAAGCTCGGCCAAAGCCTGCTTGCAATAGAAGTTCAGAAGGAATTCGTTCATAATAGAAGCTCAGGTGGAGCCTTACAGTAGAAATCCGACGTGGACCGCTCGTAGTAGAAATTTGAAGTAGATGCTTGTAGTGGTAGCTTGGAGTAGATGGCTTGTAGTAGAAGCTCGGAGTAGATCGCTTGTGGTGGGGGCTCGGAGCCCGACCCTTGTAAGAATTTGGATGAGGTCTACCTGCAATAGGAGCTCAGGGCTGAAGTCCGGCTCCCATAGGAGGTCGGACGAAGTCTACCTGTAGTAGGAGTTTGGGGAAGAAGTTCGGCTCCCGTAAGAGCTCGGATGAAATCTAGAAGGTGGTTGACCACCGTAGAAACTTGGATGGAGTCCGTCCGTCGTGGAGATCTGCTGTTGGAAAAGTTCGGCCACTGATGAACTGATGAAGTTCTAGAAGAAATTCGGATTGGAGTCGATTGAATCCTGTTGGAAAAGATCTGGAAGAGGTCCGGAGAATGGTTGACCCTTGTAGGAGATCGGTCGATAGTAGAATCCAGAGAGCACTTGGAGTAGCCTGATAGACGATCGAAGAAGCTTATTGCTGGAGAAGCTCGGGAGATGCGGCAGGAGTTTGTCCGTCGAGGAAATCCGGTCGACACTTGTGGAAGAAGCTGTGGAAGTTTATCCGTCGGCAGAACTTGAGAATATTGCGGAAGCTCGGCCGCCGGAGAGGTTCAGAAAGATGTCGCCCAAGGTTGGACGTCGGTAGAGTCCCGGGAGGGTCACTCCTGATACGAACTTCGGCTGGGGGATATTTTATACCCAACATCCATCAAAGTGTGATTCCTCCTTTCTGCTATACCATTTAACTGGGGTGTATAAGGAGGAATCCATTCAGAGAGAATATCTTTACTTTTAAGATAATCAAGAAATTTACTAGATAAGTATTCTCCTCTTCGATCAAATAGAAGAACCTTGATACTTTTTCTAGTTTGTTTCTCGACCATACTTCGATACTCCTTGAACTTATCAAAAGCTTCAAATTTATGTTTTATAAGATACACATATCCGAACCTTGATAGATCATCTATAAAGGTGATAAAATAGGAGTATCATTCTCTAGCTTGAGTTGTCATCGGTGCACATACACCTATATGTACTAGGGCTAACAACTCATTCGCCCTCTCCATGTCCAAAGAATGGAGTCTTAGTCATCTTATCCATGAGACAATTCATAAGTTCTCAATGATTCATAATCATATAGGTCAAAAAATTCTTCTTTGTATAATTTGTTTATCCTTGACTCACTAATATGACCAAGGCGGCAATACTAGAGATATGTGATATTCACATCTTCTCTCTTTCTTTTCATATTTCTTTCAATATGAAAAATATTTTCATTGAGTGCAAGAATTAAAAGATTATTATCAATATAACCACTACCATAAAATTTATTAAAAAAAATGAAACATCTATTTTTAATTAGCCTTATTTCATAACCTTATTTTAACAACAAAGATATAGAAATAATATTTCTAATGACCTTTGGAATGTAATAATATTCTTTTAATTTTAAAATTTTATCCGAAGGCAAAACAAGCATACAGGTTCCCACAGCCTCTATGCTAATGGACTCTCCACTAGCGCCATAAAGCTCAAGGTCATCTCTTTTCAGACCTTTGATATCCTGTAGTCACTGTAATGAATTATAAATATATGATTCACAGACGGTACCCAATATCTAAGTATCAGAGTCTGAGCCACTCAATGAAAAATATGTCTGTATCATATACACACCTTTTGATGCTATGCTTGCACCCTGCTTCAAGCTTGCAAGATAATTGCAATTATTCTCCCAATATCCAAATTTGTCACAAAATGAATAGATAATATCCATAGGAATATCTTTTGTCTTCTCATTATTACTGACAATCTAGGGTCAAGAATATCCAGAACATCAGAGTTCTTCTCTGATACGAACCTAATTTGTATGTTCTTCAACCAATCCACATAGTTAGGATCGGTTAACATATTTTTTATTTATAGTTTTATGCAGTGAAAATAAAGAAACCATAATGCAGAACAATAATATAAGCAGACCACTCATGTTTGACATGCATAACTAGATGAGATTTTTTAAATAGTTATGTCTCCTACTATTTTATCGGATACCGTAGCCCTCTCCTATGGTAAACAAGAAATTCTAATCTGATTTCTTAATAAGATTGAGATCCTAATCCCTCAATGAAGCCTTGTGGATATCACAACAAACCTCAATGAGTTTAAAGATAGAAAAACCTATCCAATTGCATCTCATGCAACTCTCAACATAAACTTTGCCTCTAAAAATACTCATAATCTTGTGGATATCACAACAAACTATAGTATTTTGTACTTAAGTCAGATCCTTCATTTCCATACAGTTATATCTGAAAAATGCTACCTGTTGGGTATAAAATAAACCTAGCCGAGGTTCGTAAGAGGCCAACCCTCCCAGGACTCCTCCGGCTTCTGACCTTGTGCAGCATCTTTCTGAACTCCCCCGATCGTCCGAGCTTCCACAGTACCATCCAGACTCCTCCAGCAGTCGACCTTCTACAATGTCCTCCAGATTCTTCCAACGGACGAACTCCTACCATACCCTCTGGACTTCTCCAATAATGAGCTCCTTCAGTCGTCTATCGGACTGCTCCAAATGCTCTTTAGGCTTTACTATCAGTCGATTTTCTACAGTAATCGACTACTCTTCGAATCTCTTCCAGACTTCCTCCTGTCACGATCGACTTTACTTCGAGCCTCTTCCGGACTTCATCAATGTCCGAACTTTTCCAGCAGTAGGACTTCTACAGTAACCGAACTTCATCTGAGTTTCTACGGTAAGTGAACTTCGTCCGAGCTTCTACAATAAGCGGTCTCCATCCGAGCTTCCACGACAACCGGTCTCCATCCGAGCTTCTACAGTAAGTGGCCTCCTTCCAGACTCCTACAAGAACCGGACTCCGTCCGAACTTCTTCAGTGGATGGATTCTGGACAAACTTCTATAATGGAAAGGCTCCAGCAGTCGAATTTCTATAGTGACCGACTGTCTTCGGTGTCTTCCATACCTCTCCAGCCATCAACCTTCAACAGCGCCAACCGGACTTCAACAGTGCCAACCAGACCCCTCCAACGGACAAATTCCCTCCGGACCCCTCTAGCGGTCGACCTTCACAGTGTCCTCCAGACTCCTCCAGTAGACGAACTTCCACAACATCTTTCGAATTTCGCTATCGACCGACCTTCTACCGGATTTCTCATGCAACCAGACCTCACCAGCTGACAGTCTTCAAACAAGCTTCTACATCAAACAAATTTCAGATGAACTTCTCTAGCAATCGGACTCCATTCGGATTTCTCCAACAGAAAGTTTCCATCCGGATTTCTACAGCAGATGACTTCTATCTGTAGCATCAATGCCTAAGGCACCCAACAACAGTTAACCCGTCCGCAACCTCGAAAACATCCGAGCTTCTCTTAGATTGCTAAGACAGAGAGCTATTCTGCTCCACCAGACATCCCAACTGAGCTTCAGCCATTCGACCTGAACTCTCCGACAAGTCACGACAACAGACACCACTACTCTCCATAACAAACTCCATGTGGCCCTGAACGGCCCACTACCAGGCAGTTACAGACGTCGCTGTCAATCGGTTACGCTCTCCCATCTATAAAAGAGACCCCCCAAATACGTTCTCCTCTAAGCTCTAAGCATTATCTCTAAACTCTGTTAAAATCCCATTCGAGTGCTCAATTTCTGTTGAAGCAGAGTACTAACTTGAGCATCGGAGGGTCTTGCCGGAGCACCCCCAACTCCGGTTTAGACTTTCCTTGCAGGTCCCGGTGGCGGCCGTGATCCCCTCGACTCCAGCTTCTCCGGCATCGATGAAATTCTGCACCAACAGAATTGGCGCTAGAGGAAGGGCCTGTGTCTTCGCAGGATCCTTGTTCTTAAAGGAGTACTCAACGGGACTGTCTCCGATCATCTTCTTCGACATCTTCTTCTTCTTCTCTGGCCAGATCCCAACCTGATACCTCCTCGAAAGGCATCCACCAGGCGATCTACGACTTTCGTGGCCAGATCTCAGCAAGATCCGCCAGCTCTGGCCTCATCTCCAGTTTCCCGATCTCCTCCTCCTCCGATAATGGCAGTCGGTATGGAGCAGTTCAACCTGCTGGTTCAGGAGGTCAGGGGCCTCACCGAAGTAGTGTAGGCCAGCAGCAGTAGCAACAGCAGCCGCAGGCATTTGTGCGGCTGGAAAGAGCATCATCGGAGTTCCAGAATCTGGCGATCGGGCAGCCCACTTGGGAAAGTCGCCCTGTATCCCTCGGAAAGGGGAAGCAGAGGGTGGAGAGCCCTCTGTCTGATCATGATTCCACCCCCGAAGGGTCCCTACCTCCGTTCTGCCAAAAGACCCTCGAGATTCATGATCGAGAGGATCTCTTGGATCAAAGGTTTCAAGAGATGAACCGACGGATCGAAGAGCTCCGCCATGCTCTCCCTGCTTAACTACTTCACCAAGTGGGTCGAAGCCAAACCTTTGGTGAAAATCACAGAAGCTAAAGTGCAGGACTTCGTCTGAAAGTCAATCGTTTGTAGGTTCGGCTTATCCAGAACTCTCATTACTGATAATGGATGATAATTTGCTGAAGCAAAGTTTGCTGAATTTTGTGAGGACTTAAATATCTCCTATAACTTTACGTCAATAGACCATCCACAGGCAAACGGCGAAGCCGAGGTGACTAATAGGACTCTGTTGCAAGGCATCAAGGTGAGACTTGAAAAAGCAAAGGAAACTTGGGCAGACGAGCTTGATCATGCATTATGGGCATACCAAACTATCCAAAGACTGCCCACGGGGGAGACCCCCTTTGCCTTAGCCTTCGGAATAGAAGCCGTTATCCCGATTGAACTCAAGCTTCCATCGATGCGAGTCGTGGTATTCGACGAGTAGCACAACTCACAAGATCTCAAGGCCAACCTTGACTTGTTAGAAGAAAAGCGGGAGACAGCTCAAGTTTGGATGGCAGCCTACAAGCAAAAAGCAGCCCGCTACTACAACTCCCGAGTCAAAAGCAAAGCCTTCAGAGTGGGGGACTTAGTACTTCAGTGAGCCACTGTTTCACGACCTCAAAATCAAGAAAAACTTGCCCCAAACTGGGAAGGCCCGTATGAAGTCAGGGAGGTAGTCCAGCCCAGAACATACTATCTAAAAGAGCTCGAAGGAGCGGACCTTCTGCGACCATGGAATTCAAAAAATTTATGAATATAATACCGATAACTTTGTCTTAAATAAAAGTTTCATATTTGCATATCTTTTTTTTTGACATGAGCTTATAATGACAGGGAGTAGCTCCTTCAGACAATCGAAACTAAGCATGTCAAAAACAAGAGGAGAACCTCATCCCGACACAAACGAAGGCCCGATTATTTAAAGACTGGATGGGGGTAGAGGCCCTTGCAATGGCCCTTATGCAGCCCCACAGCCATGTTAGGAACAGGAAGAGAACCTCGTCCTAACATGAGCAAAGTTGAAGACCCGATTATTAAGAGATCGGATAGGGGGAGAGGCCCTCACAACGGCCCTTATGCATCCCACAGCCATATTAGGAACAGGAGGAGAACCTCGTCCTAACATGAGTAAAGTCGAAGATCCGATTATTTAGAGATCGGATGGGGGGAGAGACCCTCGCAACGGCCCTTATGCACCCCCACAGCCACATTAGGAACAGGAAGAGAACCTCGTCCTAACATGAGCAAAGATGAAGGCCCGATTATTAAGAGACCGGATGGAGGGAGAGGCCCTCGCAACAGCCCTTATGCACCCCCACAGCTATGTTAGGAATAGGAGGAGAACCTCATCCTAACATGAGCAAAACTGAAGGTCTGGTTATTAAGAGACAGGATGGGAGGAGAGGCCCTCGCAACGGCCCTAATGCGCCCCCACAGCTATGTTAGGAACAGGAGGAGAACCTCATCTTAACATGAGCAAAAATGAAGGCCCGATTATTAAGAGACCAGATGGGGGGAGTGGCCTTCGCAACGGCCCTTATGCGCCCCCACGGCCATGTTAGGAACAGGAGGAGAACCTCATCCTAACATGAGCAAAATCGAAGACCCGGTTATTAAGAGACTGGATGGGGAGAGAGGCCCTCGCAATGGCCCTTATGTGCTCCCACAGCCATGTTAGGAATAGGAGGAGAACCTCATCCTAACATGAGCAAAGTCGAAGGCTCGATTATTAAGAGACCGGATGGGGGGAGAGGCCCTCGCAATGGCCCTTATGCGCCCCCACAGCCATGTTAGGAACAGGAGGAGAACCTCTTCCTAACATGAGCAAAAATGAAGGCCCGATTATTAAGAGATCGGATGGGGGGAGAGGCCCTCGCAATGGTCCTTATGCACCCCCACGGCCATATTAGGAACAGGAGGAGAACCTCATCCTAACATGAGCAATGTCGAAGATCCGATTATTAAGATATCGGATGGGGGGAGAGGCCCTCGCAATGGCCCTTATGCACCCCCACAGTCATGTTATGAATAGGAGGAGAACCTCATCCTAACATGAGCAAAAATGAATGCTTAGTTATTAAGAGACCGAATGGGGGGAGAGACCCTCGTAACGGCCCTTATGCGCCCCCACAGCCATGTTAGGAACAGGAGGAGAACCTCGTCCTAACATGAGCAAAATTTAAGATCCAGTTATTAAGAGACCAGATGGGGGGAGAGGCCCTCGTAATGGCCCTTATGTGCCCCATAGCCCTGTTAGGAATAGGAGGAACACCTCATCCTAACATGAGCTGAAATTGACTATGTCGGGAACAGGTGGAGAACCTCATCTTGACACAAACGAAGACTTGGTCATTTAAGATCGGATGAGGGAAAAAGCCTCCTCAACGGCTCCTCTATACCCCTACAACCCCGTTAGGAGTAGAGGGAAAACCCTCGCCTAAACATAAAAAAAAAAAAAAAGAGAGAGAGAGAGAGAAGAGAAAAAGGGAAAGCGACAAGCTACACCAGAGATAAGAAAAAACGAACTACATCTAAGACACAAGGGACCTCATCTTAATGAGAAAGAAAACTCTTGTCAAAAATTCTCAGTCTCTAAGGGGGAACCCCACACTAGCAGGAGAAAATAGACTTCCTCAAAGAAACGAGAAGTTCAGGCCCCAAGCTTGAACACCGAGAGAAAGCGTCAAATTTGAATGGCCTCGAAAAGACCTTCGGTCATGAACAAAAAGGGCGAATCAATACGACGATGACCAGGAACCTTCAAACAACATCGACATCGAATAAGATAAAAGACAAGAGAAGCTTGGTAAACGACAACTCAGAGCAAGAATAGACAAGGTAATGAGAAAATTTCTTTTCATTTCATTAGTAAAGAGTGCATTACAAAAGCCTTTGAAGGGCAAAAAAAAAAAACAATAAGAAGAGAAAAGAATACATGGAACAAAAGGTAAAAGAAGCTCTAAGGAAGCTCAGCTACTTCTGACTTCGGACTCTCAGTTTCAGCCATTATCAGGGATTGCTTTAAGTTCTCTACTTCTTCTTTCAGTTCCTTCTTTCTTAGCAGCATCTCCCGATACATTTGGCGAAACCGTCAGCTTTCGCCCTCCAATTTCCGAAGCCTCTTCCTCAGAACTTCAGACTTCGCTTCTGCATCCTTGACCGCCTGCTGCTCATAGGTCAGCTAAATTTTCAGCCGCCATAGTTCGGCCTTCTCCTTTCCAAGGGCTACATGTTGAGAAATGTATCCCAAAAGCCAATCGTCAAGCTGTTGACGGTTGAGCAACCAAGTATTGTAATTGATTTGTTAATAAATAAAATATATTTTTAGCATTTTCATCATAAGTTTTTATCTTCTAATGAACTCCATTGTTATAATGAAGTCCTTAGGACTATTTAAATTCGATAAAGAGAGGATTTATCGATTAGTCCTTAAAACTGTTCACGACCAAATGATAGGCTGTTAATAAGGATGATAGCTTCTATCGAGCATAGGTCGCTGTAGGCCATATGGATTGGTTGTCCTCTTAACCAAGGAGTGTGGAGACATTGGTGTGGCATACAGGTGAGATGTAAGGCTACATCGTCATTGAACATGACCAACTCTAGAGCATTCTGCTGTCGAGAATGTCTCTGATGGGATATAGGTATAAGTGTCCCTTAGACCTGAGATCGCCTCAGTGACTTGCAAGCAACTCACTATGCTTTGGTACTGGACTAACTAAATTTTTAATTCAAAAACAGAAGACTTTTGGGCACAGTCAAGTACTTGCAAAGTCAGAGGGTGATCGAGATGGGATTGACCACTCCAAGAGTTGGAAAAGAATGAGTCGCTGTATTTCAATTTAGTAAAACCTTGGCTAAGGTAATCCATCAAATGGATTTGATATTTTGAAATACAATGTGGACAACCTGATCAGAGTTGACAGTTGAACTCTGAGATGTCCTATGATCATTTTGGTCAAGGGGATGAATTATATAGAAACTATATCCGCATGGGTTCTAAGGATGTTGTTCTACACATTCGACCTATCCGGTCGTCGGGTACCATTGCTAGATGATCACTTCGATTGATACAAAAATTTATTTCTGTACTATCAGCTTAGGTTCGGACCTATGAGGTCACACACATTAGAGTTCATATTCCGATCGGATGGTTTATCAATGATTAAGAATCATTCTAGGGTTAAATGATCAATACGATTGACATTTAACCCAGTGCAAGTGTTGCAGGAGGATTGATTAGCAATTTGATTATTAATTGGCTTAATTTGATTAAACCAATGGGTTGAGATTAAATCTAATTAAATATAATTTAATTAGATTTAGTTTGGGCTTGATTGGATCAAGTCCAATTGGTTTATTGGATAAGCCAATTGCAAGGAAAAAACTAGTCCTAGTTCAATTAGGATTGGGTCAACCTAATTTCTAATTTGATAAAAAATTAAATCAGATTTAAATCTAATTTAATCTAATTAAATTAGATTCTTAATTGGGTTAAGATCTATTTTAATTAGATTGATCTAATTTTGGTTTGATTTGATTTGAGAAACCAAATTAAAACAAGTCATAAGATAGAATCCTAGTAAGACTAGGATTCCACCTTGCGCCACATAAGCCTCCCCCCACACCCTCTCTCTTATTCCATACCAATCTCCTCTTATTTTATGCGACAAAAGCCCTCTCCCAGGTCTCTTCCACATCCATAAAAGGTTTTCTCTCTTCTTTCTTACATGGAAGGTGGTTTAGATCAAATCAAAGAGGAATAAGTTTGGATTTCGAATTCTATGAGATAGAGTTTTAAAAATCCAAAACATTTTCAATTTTGCACCGAATTTATCTAACTTTTTTTTAAATTTTTTATGACTTTTAGGGTATATATTGTGCACCCTTTGCTGGTAGTCCATGCATAAAAATAAGGAGGAGGTGCTCAAGAGTTGGACGCCCCTTATCTTGCCATATTTGGATAAGCCTTGACTAGGTATTTGACCTAGACAAGGACTCTATCATATCTCTCTCTATAAAATGAGTTTCTTCATAAAATTTTTTATAAAGATAGAGATTTGAGAGATCTTTGTGCCATCCAAAAATCAAATAGATAGACCTTTGGGTCGTGGAGATATAATAGACACAAGATAGGGTGTTTAGAGAGAGAAACGAGAAGAAGAAGAGGGTCTTCTTCTAGGGTTGTTTGTTTTTATCTTTTCCCTTCCTCCATCTTGAGTTTTCTGAGAGAATCTCAGATCTGAAACTTCTCTTCCTACTTCTCATCTTTAGAAGAGCTCAAATCAAGAAGAAGAAGGCACCTGATTAACCATCAAAGAAGGATTAGCACAGTACTTGCATACTGTGCTGATTTCCTGAAGCAGAACTTTTGATCGAGATTCGTGGGCTCGTATGGATGACTCCTAGAGGCTGGATACGTGTGCGGCTTGTAACATCATCCTCAAGCCTAGATCAGTGAGGTTAGAATGTCTAACTTGTAAGGTAATAGATCTGATCTATTATTTAATACATACATTAGATGTAGTATAGAAACATGTTGATATGATCAACATGTAGTTCATGCTCTATATATTTTAATTTTTGATTTAATGCTATGTAATAATTATGTAATAAGATCTTAGATCTAGAGATTTTCTGATTTTAAAAAATAAATTTTGATTTATTTTAGTCTTCCGCTGCATGATCTTGAAAAAGTTTCAAGATCTAACCTTGAAACCCTAGATCTGATTCTTTCAATTGGTATCGAGCCAGGTTCTTCATTACATGATTATTTATACATGCTTAGATTATTCTTAGATTAGATCTAATTTATAATCTGATTATTAAATCTGAAATTAAAATCTTAGATCAATCACGAACTGCAAGGTTGTCCTGCTGTAAGGTTTACCCCTTATAGTGCAAAGGTTGTCTTAGTTCGTGTAGATCTGTCTTTAATCATAAATTTGTTAGATATGATCTAGATTAAATTTATGATTTATTAGATTTAAAAAGTATTTAAATTTGAAATAAAATCTTTTTGTTAATAATTTTTGTGCAAAGAAATTGTTTAAAGTTAAAATTATTTCAATTACATGAACCTGTTTAGATTAGATCTAAAGTAGTTTCATGTTTATTTCACTTGCATCTTGATTATGAATCAAACATCAATATGGTTGGTAGAATCATATTGTAAAATTATTTTATAAATATAAAAATTATTTTTTAAAAAGCTGAACCCAACCCTCAGCCCAAAACTTAATTAAGAATTAAGAAGTTGTTTTGATTAGGTTCTAGGATTGTGAATTGAAGAACCTAAGACACAAACCATAACACATTGGAAATTAGGTCCATTAATTGGGTTAGACCTATGGTTAGATTAAAGATGGACTTAATTAGAGAATTGACTAAATCTAATCAATTGTTGTCTTAGATTAGGTCAAGGATTTTCTAGATCAATTACAATAGTTGTAGTTGGTCAAGTCCATATCTTTAACGAGAACCAAATGGACTTGATTCTTGGCTAAGCGGTCTAGCACGAACTGTTAGGTTGATCTAATCAAAACTAATTAAACCAGTTGGTGTCTAAGGTAAACCAGACCGGTGGTTTTTAATTGGGAGCCCGCTTACCTGGCCATTTCTGATGCTGTCGAAGGCAAGCTCTAGCCGACCCTCCCACTGATCGAACTTACCTGGCCTCTTGGTGAAATTATATTTTGATCGGATCACTTGACTATTCGAGCTGACCCATGTTAGATAGGTAAATCAGTGTGACTGATTTAGGTGCTCCTAGACCAGCACTTTTAATAGTCTCCCTTAAGCTGACTTGGTGAAGCCATTGGAAGGATCATGATACGCTGGTTCATCTGACCTCATCCTCTAAATCATTTAAATTCTTTAAAATTATTAGGTTCTTAAAATGATAAAGTTATGGAGATAACTGAGTCATAGCCTTCCATTAAGGTGTTTGATAATGAGTCCATTAACTAAATAATCATTGCAGACCCAAAGGCCTGGTGTTGTTGACTCATGGAATTATCACTCATCATATGATACTTGGAAGGATCTCTCTAATGGTGGTAGGTGAGGCCAACCAAAGTTGGACTTAATCATTCGT
>NC_025997.2:73491921-73557289 GCF_000442705.2 Elaeis guineensis
TAGAGCTTAGAGAATAACGTATCTGGGGGTCCTTTTTATAGGCGGAGGGCGTAACAGATTGACAGCGACGTCTGTAACTGCCTGGTAGTAGGTCGTTCGGGGCTATGAGGAGTTTGTTACGGAGAGTAGTGGAGTGGAGTCATGGCCATTGCCGTGGCCTGCCACGTGGAGCCTGTTATGGAGAGTGGAGTGATGTCCGTTGTCGTGGCTTGCCAGAGCATGATGGAGCCGCATGGGATCCGTTACAGGAAGTGGAGCAGAGTCGTGGCCATTACTGTGGCCTGTCAGGGAGTCCAGGCCCGTCGGTCGAAGCTCGGTTGGGTGTCTGGTGTAGAGGGGTAGCTCTCCGTCTAAAAGGAGCTCGGATGTTGCTGGCAAGCCTTCTACCATTGGGTGCCTTGGGCGCTAGTACTGTAGACGAAGGTCATCTGCTGTAGAAGCTCAGTCAGGGGCTTTCTGTAGACGAGTTCGATTTCATGCAGAATCCGACAGAAGGTCGACCGACAGTGGATGTCGGATGGCGCTGGAGAGGTTCACCCACTAGAGGGGTCCGACTGCTAGAGCCCGTGTGTCGTAGGAGTTCGTCCGAAATCTGTCCGCTACAGAAGTTTGGTCAGAGTCTGGTTCCCGTAGGAGTCCGGATGGGGATCATTTGTTGAGGAAGCTCGGCCAAAGCCTGCTTGCAATAGAAGTTCAGAAGGAATTCGTTCATAATAGAAGCTCAGGTGGAGCCTTACAGTAGAATCCGACGTGGACCGCTCGTAGTAGAAATTTGAAGTAGATGCTTGTAGTGGTAGCTTGGAGTAGATGGCTTGTAGTAGAAGCTCGGAGTAGATCGCTTGTGGTGGGGGCTCGGAGCCCGACCCTTGTAAGAATTTGGATGAGGTCTACCTGCAATAGGAGCTCAGGGCTGAAGTCCGGCTCCCATAGGAGGTCGGACGAAGTCTACCTGTAGTAGGAGTTTGGGGAAGAAGTTCGGCTCCCGTAAGAGCTCGGATGAAATCTAGAAGGTGGTTGACCACCGTAGAAACTTGGATGGAGTCCGTCCGTCGTGGAGATCTGCTGTTGGAAAAGTTCGGCCACTGATGAACTGATGAAGTTCTAGAAGAAATTCGGATTGGAGTCGATTGAATCCTGTTGGAAAAGATCTGGAAGAGGTCCGGAGAATGGTTGACCCTTGTAGGAGATCGGTCGATAGTAGAATCCAGAGAGCACTTGGAGTAGCCTGATAGACGATCGAAGAAGCTTATTGCTGGAGAAGCTCGGGAGATGCGGCAGGAGTTTGTCCGTCGAGGAAATCCGGTCGACACTTGTGGAAGAAGCTGTGGAAGTTTATCCGTCGGCAGAACTTGAGAATATTGCGGAAGCTCGGCCGCCGGAGAGGTTCAGAAAGATGTCGCCCAAGGTTGGACGTCGGTAGAGTCCCGGGAGGGTCACTCCTGATACGAACTTCGGCTGGGGGATATTTTATACCCAACATCCATCAAAGTGTGATTCCTCCTTTCTGCTATACCATTTAACTGGGGTGTATAAGGAGGAATCCATTCAGAGAGAATATCTTTACTTTTAAGATAATCAAGAAATTTACTAGATAAGTATTCTCCTCTTCGATCAAATAGAAGAACCTTGATACTTTTTCTAGTTTGTTTCTCGACCATACTTCGATACTCCTTGAACTTATCAAAAGCTTCAAATTTATGTTTTATAAGATACACATATCCGAACCTTGATAGATCATCTATAAAGGTGATAAAATAGGAGTATCATTCTCTAGCTTGAGTTGTCATCGGTGCACATACACCTATATGTACTAGGGCTAACAACTCATTCGCCCTCTCCATGTCCAAAGAATGGAGTCTTAGTCATCTTATCCATGAGACAATTCATAAGTTCTCAATGATTCATAATCATATAGGTCAAAAAATTCTTCTTTGTATAATTTGTTTATCCTTGACTCACTAATATGACCAAGCGGCAATACTAGAGATATGTGATATTCACATCTTCTCTCTTTCTTTTCATATTTCTTTCAATATGAAAAAATATTTTCATTGAGTGCAAGAATTAAAAGATTATTATCAATATAACCACTACCATAAAATTTATTAAAAAAAAATGAAACATCTATTTTTAATTAGCCTTATTTCATAACCTTATTTAACAACAAAGATATAGAAATAATATTTCTAATGACCTTTGGAATGTAATAATATTCTTTTAATTTTAAAATTTTATCCGAAGGCAAAACAAGCATACAGGTTCCCACAGCCTCTATGCTAATGGACTCTCCACTAGCGCCATAAAGCTCAAGGTCATCTCTTTTCAGACCTTTGATATCCTGTAGTCACTGTAATGAATTATAAATATATGATTCACAGACGGTACCCAATATCTAAGTATCAGAGTCTGAGCCACTCAATGAAAAATATGTCTGTATCATATACACACCTTTTGATGCTATGCTTGCACCCTGCTTCAAGCTTGCAAGATAATTGCAATTATTCTCCCAATATCCAAATTTGTCACAAATGAATAGATAATATCCATAGGAATATCTTTTGTCTTCTCATTATTACTGACAATCTAGGGTCAAGAATATCCAGAACATCAGAGTTCTTCTCTGATACGAACCTAATTTGTATGTTCTTCAACCAATCCACATAGTTAGGATCGGTTAACATATTTTTTATTTATAGTTTTATGCAGTGAAAATAAAGAAACCATAATGCAGAACAATAATATAAGCAGACCACTCATGTTTGACATGCATAACTAGATGAGATTTTTTAAATAGTTATGTCTCCTACTATTTTATCGGATACCGTAGCCCTCTCCTATGGTAAACAAGAAATTCTAATCTGATTTCTTAATAAGATTGAGATCCTAATCCCTCAATGAAGCCTTGTGGATATCACAACAAACCTCAATGAGTTTAAAGATAGAAAAACCTATCCAATTGCATCTCATGCAACTCTCAACATAAACTTTGCCTCTAAAAATACTCATAATCTTGTGGATATCACAACAAACTATAGTATTTTGTACTTAAGTCAGATCCTTCATTTCCATACAGTTATATCTGAAAAATGCTACCTGTTGGGTATAAAATAAACCTAGCCGAGGTTCGTAAGAGGCCAACCCTCCCAGGACTCCTCCGGCTTCTGACCTTGTGCAGCATCTTTCTGAACTCCCCCGATCGTCCGAGCTTCCACAGTACCATCCAGACTCCTCCAGCAGTCGACCTTCTACAATGTCCTCCAGATTCTTCCAACGGACGAACTCCTACCATACCCTCTGGACTTCTCCAATAATGAGCTCCTTCAGTCGTCTATCGGACTGCTCCAAATGCTCTTTAGGCTTTACTATCAGTCGATTTTCTACAGTAATCGACTACTCTTCGAATCTCTTCCAGACTTCCTCCTGTCACGATCGACTTTACTTCGAGCCTCTTCCGGACTTCATCAATGTCCGAACTTTTCCAGCAGTAGGACTTCTACAGTAACCGAACTTCATCTGAGTTTCTACGGTAAGTGAACTTCGTCCGAGCTTCTACAATAAGCGGTCTCCATCCGAGCTTCCACGACAACCGGTCTCCATCCGAGCTTCTACAGTAAGTGGCCTCCTTCCAGACTCCTACAAGAACCGGACTCCGTCCGAACTTCTTCAGTGGATGGATTCTGGACAAACTTCTATAATGGAAAGGCTCCAGCAGTCGAATTCTATAGTGACCGACTGTCTTCGGTGTCTTCCATACCTCTCCAGCCATCAACCTTCAACAGCGCCAACCGGACTTCAACAGTGCCAACCAGACCCCTCCAACGGACAATTCCCTCCGGACCCCTCTAGCGGTCGACCTTCACAGTGTCCTCCAGACTCCTCCAGTAGACGAACTTCCACAACATCTTTCGAATTTCGCTATCGACCGACCTTCTACCGGATTTCTCATGCAACCAGACCTCACCAGCTGACAGTCTTCAAACAAGCTTCTACATCAAACAAATTTCAGATGAACTTCTCTAGCAATCGGACTCCATTCGGATTTCTCCAACAGAAAGTTTCCATCCGGATTTCTACAGCAGATGACTTCTATCTGTAGCATCAATGCCTAAGGCACCCAACAACAGTTAACCCGTCCGCAACCTCGAAAACATCCGAGCTTCTCTTAGATTGCTAAGACAGAGAGCTATTCTGCTCCACCAGACATCCCAACTGAGCTTCAGCCATTCGACCTGAACTCTCCGACAAGTCACGACAACAGACACCACTACTCTCCATAACAAACTCCATGTGGCCCTGAACGGCCCACTACCAGGCAGTTACAGACGTCGCTGTCAATCGGTTACGCTCTCCCATCTATAAAAGAGACCCCCCAAATACGTTCTCCTCTAAGCTCTAAGCATTATCTCTAAACTCTGTTAAAATCCCATTCGAGTGCTCAATTTCTGTTGAAGCAGAGTACTAACTTGAGCATCGGAGGGTCTTGCCGGAGCACCCCCAACTCCGGTTTAGACTTTCCTTGCAGGTCCCGGTGGCGGCCGTGATCCCCTCGACTCCAGCTTCTCCGGCATCGATGAAATTCTGCACCAACAGAATTGGCGCTAGAGGAAGGGCCTGTGTCTTCGCAGGATCCTTGTTCTTAAAGGAGTACTCAACGGGACTGTCTCCGATCATCTTCTTCGACATCTTCTTCTTCTTCTCTGGCCAGATCCCAACCTGATACCTCCTCGAAAGGCATCCACCAGGCGATCTACGACTTTCGTGGCCAGATCTCAGCAAGATCCGCCAGCTCTGGCCTCATCTCCAGTTTCCCGATCTCCTCCTCCTCCGATAATGGCAGTCGGTATGGAGCAGTTCAACCTGCTGGTTCAGGAGGTCAGGGGCCTCACCGAAGTAGTGTAGGCCAGCAGCAGTAGCAACAGCAGCCGCAGGCATTTGTGCGGCTGGAAAGAGCATCATCGGAGTTCCAGAATCTGGCGATCGGGCAGCCCACTTGGGAAAGTCGCCCTGTATCCCTCGGAAAGGGGAAGCAGAGGGTGGAGAGCCCTCTGTCTGATCATGATTCCACCCCCGAAGGGTCCCTACCTCCGTTCTGCCAAAAGACCCTCGAGATTCATGATCGAGAGGATCTCTTGGATCAAAGGTTTCAAGAGATGAACCGACGGATCGAAGAGCTCCGCCATGCTCTCCCTGCTTAACTACTTCACCAAGTGGGTCGAAGCCAAACCTTTGGTGAAAATCACAGAAGCTAAAGTGCAGGACTTCGTCTGAAAGTCAATCGTTTGTAGGTTCGGCTTATCCAGAACTCTCATTACTGATAATGGATGATAATTTGCTGAAGCAAAGTTTGCTGAATTTTGTGAGGACTTAAATATCTCCTATAACTTTACGTCAATAGACCATCCACAGGCAAACGGCGAAGCCGAGGTGACTAATAGGACTCTGTTGCAAGGCATCAAGGTGAGACTTGAAAAAGCAAAGGAAACTTGGGCAGACGAGCTTGATCATGCATTATGGGCATACCAAACTATCCAAAGACTGCCCACGGGGAGACCCCCTTTGCCTTAGCCTTCGGAATAGAAGCCGTTATCCCGATTGAACTCAAGCTTCCATCGATGCGAGTCGTGGTATTCGACGAGTAGCACAACTCACAAGATCTCAAGGCCAACCTTGACTTGTTAGAAGAAAAGCGGGAGACAGCTCAAGTTTGGATGGCAGCCTACAAGCAAAAAGCAGCCCGCTACTACAACTCCCGAGTCAAAAGCAAAGCCTTCAGAGTGGGGGACTTAGTACTTCAGTGAGCCACTGTTTCACGACCTCAAAATCAAGAAAAACTTGCCCCAAACTGGGAAGGCCCGTATGAAGTCAGGGAGGTAGTCCAGCCCAGAACATACTATCTAAAAGAGCTCGAAGGAGCGGACCTTCTGCGACCATGGAATTCAAAAATTTATGAATATAATACCGATAACTTTGTCTTAAATAAAAGTTTCATATTTGCATATCTTTTTTTTTGACATGAGCTTATAATGACAGGGAGTAGCTCCTTCAGACAATCGAAACTAAGCATGTCAAAAACAAGAGGAGAACCTCATCCCGACACAAACGAAGGCCCGATTATTTAAAGACTGGATGGGGGTAGAGGCCCTTGCAATGGCCCTTATGCAGCCCCACAGCCATGTTAGGAACAGGAAGAGAACCTCGTCCTAACATGAGCAAAGTTGAAGACCCGATTATTAAGAGATCGGATAGGGGGAGAGGCCCTCACAACGGCCCTTATGCATCCCACAGCCATATTAGGAACAGGAGGAGAACCTCGTCCTAACATGAGTAAAGTCGAAGATCCGATTATTTAGAGATCGGATGGGGGGAGAGACCCTCGCAACGGCCCTTATGCACCCCCACAGCCACATTAGGAACAGGAAGAGAACCTCGTCCTAACATGAGCAAAGATGAAGGCCCGATTATTAAGAGACCGGATGGAGGGAGAGGCCCTCGCAACAGCCCTTATGCACCCCCACAGCTATGTTAGGAATAGGAGGAGAACCTCATCCTAACATGAGCAAAACTGAAGGTCTGGTTATTAAGAGACAGGATGGGAGGAGAGGCCCTCGCAACGGCCCTAATGCGCCCCCACAGCTATGTTAGGAACAGGAGGAGAACCTCATCTTAACATGAGCAAAAATGAAGGCCCGATTATTAAGAGACCAGATGGGGGGAGTGGCCTTCGCAACGGCCCTTATGCGCCCCCACGGCCATGTTAGGAACAGGAGGAGAACCTCATCCTAACATGAGCAAAATCGAAGACCCGGTTATTAAGAGACTGGATGGGGAGAGAGGCCCTCGCAATGGCCCTTATGTGCTCCCACAGCCATGTTAGGAATAGGAGGAGAACCTCATCCTAACATGAGCAAAGTCGAAGGCTCGATTATTAAGAGACCGGATGGGGGGAGAGGCCCTCGCAATGGCCCTTATGCGCCCCCACAGCCATGTTAGGAACAGGAGGAGAACCTCTTCCTAACATGAGCAAAAATGAAGGCCCGATTATTAAGAGATCGGATGGGGGGAGAGGCCCTCGCAATGGTCCTTATGCACCCCACGGCCATATTAGGAACAGGAGGAGAACCTCATCCTAACATGAGCAATGTCGAAGATCCGATTATTAAGATATCGGATGGGGGGAGAGGCCCTCGCAATGGCCCTTATGCACCCCACAGTCATGTTATGAATAGGAGGAGAACCTCATCCTAACATGAGCAAAAATGAATGCTTAGTTATTAAGAGACCGAATGGGGGGAGAGACCCTCGTAACGGCCCTTATGCGCCCCCACAGCCATGTTAGGAACAGGAGGAGAACCTCGTCCTAACATGAGCAAAATTTAAGATCCAGTTATTAAGAGACCAGATGGGGGGAGAGGCCCTCGTAATGGCCCTTATGTGCCCCATAGCCCTGTTAGGAATAGGAGGAACACCTCATCCTAACATGAGCTGAAATTGACTATGTCGGGAACAGGTGGAGAACCTCATCTTGACACAAACGAAGACTTGGTCATTTAAGATCGGATGAGGGAAAAAGCCTCCTCAACGGCTCCTCTATACCCCTACAACCCCGTTAGGAGTAGAGGGAAAACCCTCGCCTAAACATAAAAAAAAAAAAAAAGAGAGAGAGAGAGAGAAGAGAAAAGGGAAAGCGACAAGCTACACCAGAGATAAGAAAAAACGAACTACATCTAAGACACAAGGGACCTCATCTTAATGAGAAAGAAAACTCTTGTCAAAAATTCTCAGTCTCTAAGGGGGAACCCCACACTAGCAGGAGAAAATAGACTTCCTCAAAGAAACGAGAAGTTCAGGCCCCAAGCTTGAACACCGAGAGAAAGCGTCAAATTTGAATGGCCTCGAAAAGACCTTCGGTCATGAACAAAAAGGGCGAATCAATACGACGATGACCAGGAACCTTCAAACAACATCGACATCGAATAAGATAAAAGACAAGAGAAGCTTGGTAAACGACAACTCAGAGCAAGAATAGACAAGGTAATGAGAAAATTTCTTTTCATTTCATTAGTAAAGAGTGCATTACAAAAGCCTTTGAAGGGCAAAAAAAAAAACAATAAGAAGAGAAAAGAATACATGGAACAAAAGGTAAAAGAAGCTCTAAGGAAGCTCAGCTACTTCTGACTTCGGACTCTCAGTTTCAGCCATTATCAGGGATTGCTTTAAGTTCTCTACTTCTTCTTTCAGTTCCTTCTTTCTTAGCAGCATCTCCCGATACATTTGGCGAAACCGTCAGCTTTCGCCCTCCAATTTCCGAAGCCTCTTCCTCAGAACTTCAGACTTCGCTTCTGCATCCTTGACCGCCTGCTGCTCATAGGTCAGCTAAATTTTCAGCCGCCATAGTTCGGCCTTCTCCTTTCCAAGGGCTACATGTTGAGAAATGTATCCCAAAAGCCAATCGTCAAGCTGTTGACGGTTGAGCAACCAAGTATTGTAATTGATTTGTTAATAAATAAAATATATTTTTAGCATTTTCATCATAAGTTTTTATCTTCTAATGAACTCCATTGTTATAATGAAGTCCTTAGGACTATTTAAATTCGATAAAGAGAGGATTTATCGATTAGTCCTTAAAACTGTTCACGACCAAATGATAGGCTGTTAATAAGGATGATAGCTTCTATCGAGCATAGGTCGCTGTAGGCCATATGGATTGGTTGTCCTCTTAACCAAGGAGTGTGGAGACATTGGTGTGGCATACAGGTGAGATGTAAGGCTACATCGTCATTGAACATGACCAACTCTAGAGCATTCTGCTGTCGAGAATGTCTCTGATGGGATATAGGTATAAGTGTCCCTTAGACCTGAGATCGCCTCAGTGACTTGCAAGCAACTCACTATGCTTTGGTACTGGACTAACTAAATTTTTAATTCAAAAACAGAAGACTTTTGGGCACAGTCAAGTACTTGCAAAGTCAGAGGGTGATCGAGATGGGATTGACCACTCCAAGAGTTGGAAAAGAATGAGTCGCTGTATTTCAATTTAGTAAAACCTTGGCTAAGGTAATCCATCAAATGGATTTGATATTTTGAAATACAATGTGGACAACCTGATCAGAGTTGACAGTTGAACTCTGAGATGTCCTATGATCATTTTGGTCAAGGGGATGAATTATATAGAAACTATATCCGCATGGGTTCTAAGGATGTTGTTCTACACATTCGACCTATCCGGTCGTCGGGTACCATTGCTAGATGATCACTTCGATTGATACAAAAATTTATTTCTGTACTATCAGCTTAGGTTCGGACCTATGAGGTCACACACATTAGAGTTCATATTCCGATCGGATGGTTTATCAATGATTAAGAATCATTCTAGGGTTAAATGATCAATACGATTGACATTTAACCCAGTGCAAGTGTTGCAGGAGGATTGATTAGCAATTTGATTATTAATTGGCTTAATTTGATTAAACCAATGGGTTGAGATTAAATCTAATTAAATATAATTTAATTAGATTTAGTTTGGGCTTGATTGGATCAAGTCCAATTGGTTTATTGGATAAGCCAATTGCAAGGAAAAAACTAGTCCTAGTTCAATTAGGATTGGGTCAACCTAATTTCTAATTTGATAAAAAATTAAATCAGATTTAAATCTAATTTAATCTAATTAAATTAGATTCTTAATTGGGTTAAGATCTATTTTAATTAGATTGATCTAATTTTGGTTTGATTTGATTTGAGAAACCAAATTAAAACAAGTCATAAGATAGAATCCTAGTAAGACTAGGATTCCACCTTGCGCCACATAAGCCTCCCCCCACACCCTCTCTCTTATTCCATACCAATCTCCTCTTATTTTATGCGACAAAAGCCCTCTCCCAGGTCTCTTCCACATCCATAAAAGGTTTTCTCTCTTCTTTCTTACATGGAAGGTGGTTTAGATCAAATCAAAGAGGAATAAGTTTGGATTTCGAATTCTATGAGATAGAGTTTTAAAAATCCAAAACATTTTCAATTTTGCACCGAATTTATCTAACTTTTTTTTAAATTTTTTATGACTTTTAGGGTATATATTGTGCACCCTTTGCTGGTAGTCCATGCATAAAAATAAGGAGGAGGTGCTCAAGAGTTGGACGCCCCTTATCTTGCCATATTTGGATAAGCCTTGACTAGGTATTTGACCTAGACAAGGACTCTATCATATCTCTCTCTATAAAATGAGTTTCTTCATAAAATTTTTTATAAAGATAGAGATTTGAGAGATCTTTGTGCCATCCAAAAATCAAATAGATAGACCTTTGGGTCGTGGAGATATAATAGACACAAGATAGGGTGTTTAGAGAGAGAAACGAGAAGAAGAAGAGGGTCTTCTTCTAGGGTTGTTTGTTTTTATCTTTTCCCTTCCTCCATCTTGAGTTTTCTGAGAGAATCTCAGATCTGAAACTTCTCTTCCTACTTCTCATCTTTAGAAGAGCTCAAATCAAGAAGAAGAAGGCACCTGATTAACCATCAAAGAAGGATTAGCACAGTACTTGCATACTGTGCTGATTTCCTGAAGCAGAACTTTTGATCGAGATTCGTGGGCTCGTATGGATGACTCCTAGAGGCTGGATACGTGTGCGGCTTGTAACATCATCCTCAAGCCTAGATCAGTGAGGTTAGAATGTCTAACTTGTAAGGTAATAGATCTGATCTATTATTTAATACATACATTAGATGTAGTATAGAAACATGTTGATATGATCAACATGTAGTTCATGCTCTATATATTTTAATTTTTGATTTAATGCTATGTAATAATTATGTAATAAGATCTTAGATCTAGAGATTTTCTGATTTTAAAAAATAAATTTTGATTTATTTTAGTCTTCCGCTGCATGATCTTGAAAAAGTTTCAAGATCTAACCTTGAAACCCTAGATCTGATTCTTTCAATTGGTATCGAGCCAGGTTCTTCATTACATGATTATTTATACATGCTTAGATTATTCTTAGATTAGATCTAATTTATAATCTGATTATTAAATCTGAAATTAAAATCTTAGATCAATCACGAACTGCAAGGTTGTCCTGCTGTAAGGTTTACCCCTTATAGTGCAAAGGTTGTCTTAGTTCGTGTAGATCTGTCTTTAATCATAAATTTGTTAGATATGATCTAGATTAAATTTATGATTTATTAGATTTAAAAAGTATTTAAATTTGAAATAAAATCTTTTTGTTAATAATTTTTGTGCAAAGAAATTGTTTAAAGTTAAAATTATTTCAATTACATGAACCTGTTTAGATTAGATCTAAAGTAGTTTCATGTTTATTTCACTTGCATCTTGATTATGAATCAAACATGCAATATGGTTGGTAGAATCATATTGTAAAATTATTTTATAAATATAAAAATTATTTTTTAAAAAGCTGAACCCAACCCTCAGCCCAAAACTTAATTAAGAATTAAGAAGTTGTTTTGATTAGGTTCTAGGATTGTGAATTGAAGAACCTAAGACACAAACCATAACACATTGGAAATTAGGTCCATTAATTGGGTTAGACCTATGGTTAGATTAAAGATGGACTTAATTAGAGAATTGACTAAATCTAATCAATTGTTGTCTTAGATTAGGTCAAGGATTTTCTAGATCAATTACAATAGTTGTAGTTGGTCAAGTCCATATCTTTAACGAGAACCAAATGGACTTGATTCTTGGCTAAGCGGTCTAGCACGAACTGTTAGGTTGATCTAATCAAAACTAATTAAACCAGTTGGTGTCTAAGGTAAACCAGACCGGTGGTTTTTAATTGGGAGCCCGCTTACCTGGCCATTTCTGATGCTGTCGAAGGCAAGCTCTAGCCGACCCTCCCACTGATCGAACTTACCTGGCCTCTTGGTGAAATTATATTTTGATCGGATCACTTGACTATTCGAGCTGACCCATGTTAGATAGGTAAATCAGTGTGACTGATTTAGGTGCTCCTAGACCAGCACTTTTAATAGTCTCCCTTAAGCTGACTTGGTGAAGCCATTGGAAGGATCATGATACGCTGGTTCATCTGACCTCATCCTCTAAATCATTTAAATTCTTTAAAATTATTAGGTTCTTAAAATGATAAAGTTATGGAGATAACTGAGTCATAGCCTTCCATTAAGGTGTTTGATAATGAGTCCATTAACTAAATAATCATTGCAGACCCAAAGGCCTGGTGATTGTTGACTCATGGAATTATCACTCATCATATGATGACTTGGAAGGATCTCTCTAATGGTGGTTAGGTGAGCCAACCAAAGTTGGACTTAATCATTCGTTCAAGTATGGTCATGTTAATGGTTGGACCTAACCGGATCCTTACAGTAGAGGCCAAAGCCTACTGATTAGGTTTCTGGGGCAAAATTAAAATTACTAAAAATTATTGAAAGAAACAATTGGTTATGAACCTATCCTTAGATGTACATGGGTTGGCCAACCAAAGTTGGGCTTGTGTGCAATCTAAGTGGATTCTAGTACCCACTAAGGAATTAGGGTAATTCCTCGAATTGGAGGTAGAGGCTACCAATTCAAATAAAATAGTGGGAGAAACCTTTTGATTAAAGTCCAAATCTTTAGATTTAATAAATCAATTACTAATTAGGTTATGGTTTTCTTTTGTGCAGATATGGCCACTTCCCTATCACTCCGATCATTATTGGACAATGATAAGTTGGTGGGATCCAACTTCGGTAGCTGGTATCGAAAGTTGAAGATAGTCCTAGAGTATGAACGGATCCTATATGTGATAATGGATCCTGTACCTAAGGAGCTAGCTGCCAATGCACGTGGAACAATCAGAGACACTTTCCAGAAGTGGCTCAGTGACCGGACCACGATGCACTGTATCATGCTGGCTGCCATGAGCTATGAGTTCAGTCATAGATTCGAGACGGCTCAGCCAAAGGACATGCTTCAAGTGTTGGAGGATGCCTTTGGCACACCCGATGACGTGGAGAGGCACAAGACTAGTTGTGCCATCTTCTACGCCAAAATGCGGGATGGTGCCTCTGTCACTGATCATGTATTGTACATGATCGAGCTGATGGAACGATTGAGCAAGCTCGGCTTTTCCTTACATGAGCAGCTTGGGAAAGATGCAATACTAAACTCGCTGCCCAAGTCTTATCTTCCATTCCTCACTCATTATAGAATGACAAAGCCTGAAGTAAACTACCACGGGTTATTGGGGTTGCTTCAGAACTTTGAGAAGGATCACCCATTCCACAAGGAGTCGGTGAACTTAGTAGGAGGTTCATCTTCTGATTCTCGACCCTTTGAGAAAGGGAAGAAGAACAAGAAGAAGAAAGTGAAGAAGGTGCAAGTTTAGACTAGGACATCAGTGCAGGGTCAGACCAAAAAGATCAAGTCCAATAAGAGTCTATTCAACTGGCAAGCACCCTAGATTAGATAGTGTGTCAGATATCTACTTATGGCACTGTAGGCTAGGTCATATAAACAAAAACAGAATAAACAGGTTGACTCAAGAGAAAATCCTCGAAGTCGGTGATTGTGAATCACTTCCAACCTATGAGTCCTGTCTTCTTAGTAAAATGATCAAGTCACCTTTTACTAAAAAAGGTGAGAGAGCTACTGAGTTCTTGAGCCTAGTACATACTGATGTATGTGGGCCCATGAGCACAAGTGCTAAAGGTGGATATTTCTACTTCATAACTTTCACGGATGATCTATCCAGATATGGATATGTCTATCTGATGAAACATAAGTCAGATTCATTTTGAAATATTTAAACGATTCCGAAGTGAAGTAGAAAAATAAACTGAAAAGAGTATTAAAACTCTACGATCTAATCGAGGAGGAGAATATCTTTCTAGTGAGTTTCTCACATATCTAGGAGAGAATGGGATTCTCTCCCAATGGACTCCTCCAGGAACACCACAGTATAATGGTGTGTCTGAAAGGAGGAATCAGACTCTGTTAGACATGGTCCAATCCATGATGGGTTTTGCTAGCTTGCCGATATCTTTTTAGGGATATGCACTCGAATCGGCCTGTTATCTGTTAAATAGGGTTCCAAGTAAGTCTGTAATTAAGACTCCATATGAGATATGGAAAGGGCGTAAGCCAGCACTTTCACACCTTAGGGTCTGGGGGTGCCCGGCCTATGTCAAATGATTAGTCACAAACAAACTTGGACCTAGGTCTGACAAATGCATATTCATAGGGTACCCCAAAGAGATGAAAGGATATTTTTTCTACCATGCTGATGAACAAAAGGTGTTCATCAGTCTTAAGGCAATATTTTTAGAAAAGGAGTTCCTTGGTGAAGGAACCATTACCTCTAAGGTTGAACTTGATGAAGTTCAATAGATAGAAGGACCGACACCAATAGCTGAACCTAAGTCAGATTTGATTGGATCAGATTCGGAGCCCAATGTACCTACACCATTAAGGCGATCTGGTAGAGTACCGCGTCAGCCGGATAGATACTATGATTTTTTGGTCTGGAATGATGATCCCATCAAACTCGATGAGAACGATGAGGATCCTATCACCTATATGGATGCAATGCAGAGATCTGATTCTGAGAAATGGTTTGAAGCCATGAAATCCGAAATGGAGTCCATGAAGATCAACGATGTATGGACATTGGTTGACCCACCTGAAGGGGTTAAATCCATAGGGTGTAAATGGATCTTCAAAAGGAAGAGGGGCGCAGATGAAAAGGTGGAGACCTATAAAGCCCATCTGGTTGCCAAGGGATATATCGTCAACATTATGGTATTGACTACGATGAGATGTTTTCTCCTGTGGCAATACTCAAATCTATTCGGATAATGCTTGCAATAGCTGCCCATCTGGATTATGAGATCTGGCAGATGGATGTAAAGACAGCTTTCCTGAATGGAGAGCTGACTGAAGAGGTGTATATGATACAACCTGAGGGGTTTACATCCATAGATGAGTCCAAGGTGTGCAAGCTTCAGAGATCCATTTATGGATTGAAGCAAGCTTTTCGGAGTTGGAACATACATTTTGATAAGGTGATCAAATGTATGGCTTCATTAAGAATGAAGAAGAGCCCTGCATCTATAAATGGGCAAATGGTCCAATTGTGGTATTCCTTGTCTTGTACGTGAATGATATTCTCTTAATCGGAAATGACATCCCTGCACTACAGGGAATAAAAGTTTGGTTGTCATCACAGTTCTCCATGAAGGACTTGGGTGAAGCATCCTACATCCTAGGGATGAAGATCTATAGGGATAGATCTAAAAAGATGCTTGGGTTATCTCAGTCCACGTACATAGAAAATGTGATGAAGAGGTTCAGCATGAAGAATTTCAAAAAGGGCTATCTACCGATGGGCCATAGAATTTTTCTCTCTAAGAAGGATTGTCTGACAAGTCCTGAAGAGAGAGAGCGTATGAGTAGAGTCCCATGTCCTTCGACCATGGGATCTATCATGTACGCCATGATATGTACAAGACCAGATGTGGCATACTCACTAGGAGTAGTGAGTAGATACCAATCTGATCATGAAAAAAACTACTAGAAAGTGGTTAAAGCCATCTTTAAGTATTTGAGAAATACTAAGGACCAATGGTTGGTTTATGGCGAGTCAGATCTGAAACTTGTGGGGTTCACAGACTCCAGCTTTCAATCTGACCATGATGACAGCAGAAGCATTTAGAGTCAGATCTTTACTCTAAATGGTGGAGCTATCTGCTGGAAGATTTCCAAGCGGCATAATTTGGCAGACTCTGTTTGTGAAGTGGAGTACGCAGTATCGGATGCCGCGAAGGAAGCTGTGTGGCTGAGAAAATTCATCACCGAGCTCGAAGTAGCACCCTCTCTCGATGGTCCAGTCCTACTCTACTACGACAGCACTGGTGCCATAGCTCAGGCGAAAGAACCCAAAGCACACCAACGGACGAAGCACATTTTGCACCGCTTCCATCTGGTTTGAGAGATCGTGGATCGAGGTAACGTCGACCTTCAGAAGATCGACGAAAAGGAGAACCTGGCCGATCCCTTCACTAAAACCCTGGCAATAAAGGAGTTCGACAACTACAAGTCGAAGATGGGTATTAGATACTAAGCTGAGTGGCTTTACGATAAGTGAAAGTTGTTGAAAAATGTGTCTCGAAAGCCAATCGTCAAGCTATTGACGGTTGAGCAACCAAGTATTGTAATTGATTTGTTAATAAATAAAATATATTTTTGATATTTTTATCATAAGTTTTCATCTTCTAGTGAACTCTGTTGTTATGATGAAGTCCTTAGGACTATTTAAATTCGATAAAGAGAGGATTTATCGATTAGTCCTTAAAACTATTCACGATCAAATGATAGGCTGTTAATAAGGACGATAGCTTCTATCGAGCATAGGTCGCTGTAAACCATATGGGTTGGTTGTCCTCTTAACCGAGTGTGGAGACACTGGTATGGCATACAGGTGAGATATAATGGTACATCTTCATTGAACGTGACCAACTCCATAGCATTCTGCTGTCAAGAATGTCTCTGATGGGATATAGGTATAAGTATCCCTTAGACCTGAGATCACCTCAGTGACTTGCAAGCAACTCACTGTGCTTTGGTACTAGACTAACTGAATTTTTAATTCAGGGATGGAAAACTTCTAGGCACAGTCAAGTACTTACGAAATCAGAGTGTGATCGAGATGGGATTGACCACTCCAAGAGTTGGAGAAGAATGGGTCGCTGTATTTCAATTTAGCAAAATCTTGGCTAGGATAATCCATCAGATGGATTTGATATTTTGAAATATAATGTGGACAACCTGATCAGAGTTGACAGTTGAACTCTGAGATGTCTTATGATCATTTTGGTCAAGGGGATGAATTATATAGAAACTATATCCGCATGGGTTCTAAGGATGTTGTTCTACACATTTGACCTATCCGATCGACGGGTACCATTGCTAGACGGTCACTTCGATTGGTACAAAAATTTATTTCTGTGCTACCGGCTTTGGTTCGGATCTATGAGGTCACACACATTAGAGTTCATGATCCGATCGGATGGTTGATCAACGATTAAGAATCATTCTAGGGTTAAATGATCAATACGATTGATATTTAACCCAGTGCAAGTGTTGCAGGAGGATCGATTAATAATTTGATTACTAATTGATTTAATTTGATTAAGCCAATAGATTGAGATTAAGTCTAATTAAATATAATTTAATTAGATTTGGTTTGGGCTTGATTAGATCAAGTCCAATTGGTTTATTGGATAAGCCAATTGCAAGAAAAAAACTAGTCCTAGTTCAATTAGGATTGGGTCAACCTAATTTCTAATTTGATTAGAAAATTAAATCAGATTTAAATCTAATTTAATCTGATTAAATTAGGTTTTCAATTGGGTTAAGATCTATTTTAATTGGATTGATTTAATTTTGATTTGATTTAGTTTGAGAAACTAAATTAAAACAAGTCATAAGATAGAATCCTAGTAAGACTAGGATTCCACCTTGCGCCACATAAGCCTCCCCCAACGCCCTCTCTCTTATTCCATGCCAATCCTCTCTTATTTTGTGTGACAAAAGCCCTCTGCCAGGTCTCTCCCACATCCACAAAAGGTTTTCTCTCTTCTTTCTTACATGGAAGGTGGGTTGGATCAAATCAAAGAGGAATAAGTTTGGATTTTGAATTCTATGAGATAGAGTTTTAAAAATCCAAAACTCTTTCAATTTTGCACCGAATTTGTCTAATTTTTTTTTAGAAATTTTGTGGCTTTTAGGATACACATTGTGCACCCTTTGCTGGTAGTCCATGCATGAAAATAAGGAGGAGGTGCTCAAAAGTTGGGCACCCCTTATCTTGCCATGTTTGGATAAGCCTTGACTAGGTATTTGACCTAGACAAGGACTCTATCATATCTCTTTCTATAAATCGTGTTTCTTTATGAAATTTTTGATGAAGATATAGATTTGAGAGATCTTTGTGCCATCCAAAAATCAGAGAGAAAGACCTTTGGGTCATGGAGATATAATAGACACAAGATAGGGTGTTTAGAGAGAGAAACGAGAAGAAGAAGAGGGTCTTCTTCTAGGGTTGTTTGTTTTCATCTTTTCTCTTCCTCCATCTTGAGTTTTCTGAGAGCATCTCAGATCTAAAACTCCTCCTCCTACTTCTCATTTTTGGAAGAGCTCAAATAAAGAAGAAGGAGACACCTGATCAAAGAAGGATCAGTGCAGTACTAGCATACTGTGCTGATTTCCTGAAGCTGGACTTCTGGTCGAGATTCGTGAGCTCGTGTGGATGACTCCTAGAGGCCAGACACGTGTGCGGCTTGCAACATCATCCTCAAGCCCAGATCAGTAAGGTTAGAACGTCTAACTTGCAAGGTAATAGATCTGATCTATTGTTTAATACATATATTAGAAGTAGTATAGAAACATATTCATATGATCAACATGTAGTTCATGCTCTATATATTTTAATTTTTGATTCAATGCTATATAACAATCATGTAATAGAATCTTAGATCTAGAGATTCTCTGATTTTAGAAAATAAATTTTGATTTATTTTAGTCTTCCGCTACATGATCTTGAAAAAGTTTCAAGATCTAACCCTGAAATCCTAGATCTGATTCCTTCACTACTGACAGTTCTTCCATGGCCTCCCTCAAGGATCAGAGCTCGTCGGAGCCTTGAACCGAAACAGCCTGGGCTCTTTCGAACAACTACTTCTGAAGGCGAGCAACCTCGTCGGTCGCCGTCTTGAGCCTCCTTCTGTAGTTGTCTATTTGCCCGCACCAGCCGACTCGGTAAGTGTTGTAATTCATCTCGACGTCCTGTAGTTGCTTCTGGAGGTCGGAGAATTTCTTCAACTAGTCTCAGCCATAGTCAGCCTGAGTTGGAAGCCAGGATGAGCTCCCTTCCAATTGGTCGATCTTCTCCCGTGCGGCCGCCAACTCGACCTCGAGAAAGCTGATCTTGGAAGCCTGAGTCCAAGATCGGTCGTTGGCACGTTTCTGGAGTTCCTCAAGCTCCTTCTCAAAGTTGGCTTTCTTCCGGCTGTAGTCCATGAAGTCCTTTTTATGGAGGTTTCGAAGGCGAGTAACCTCCACGGTGGCTTCCGAATGGCTCTTCCTCAGCCTGTGAAGTTCGTCGTCCATCTTTTTTGATTTCTTCATTAGGTGACGAACTTTTCTTCTTAGATCTCGGATCATAGACTTCAAAGGAATCTCCTGCGATAGGGGAAGAGCTTCGGCAGGGCACTGTTGTTGGGAAATAAGAGCATCACATTGCAAATCATTGCAAGAAAAAAAAAAGAAAAAGGAAGTAGAAGAAGAAAAAGGAGCTCTCTGTAAAGAGGAATCCGATTTCATTGATTGAATAATTCTTAAGTACAAGAGAAAGAGAAAAAAATTATAACAAAAGAAAAGTACAAAATTAGAGGTCTCGGACCACTGGAGCAAAAGTGGAGGAGCTCGACGCCCCCAGAAGGTTGGTCACGGCAGCTGCGGCAGTTGAAGAGGTCTCGACTGGAGGGAGACCGACAGTAGCTTTGAAAGGTCCGGCTTCATCATCGGACGCTTCATCCAGGAAGCTGAGGTCGAGTTCGGAAAACTTTTCGACCACCTTCTCCTGGCAAAGCTCGAAGCCTTTGATAAAGATGGCCTGGCCGAACTTCATATTCAGATCCCTCATCTTGGAGGAGGTCTTGAACTCCTCCATTGCTTGGGCCCTTGCCTCTAAGTCTAGGGTCGGGATCTATTCCTTCAGCTTGGAGACCTCAGCCTCCGCCTTCCTTCTTTCCTTCTCCAAAGCAGCCTTCAGATCCGTCGAAGTTTGTTCCTTTTTCTGGAGTGCCTCTTGGAGACTTGTGACTTCGGTGACCTTCTCCTTAAGATGGGCAGCCTCAACCTGACGACCTTCCTCTGCCTGGACTGCTTCCTTCTTTGAATTTTTCATCGCCTCGATGTTGGTAATGAGTTGGTGTCCAATTTGCAAGAGCGGCCAGGAAGTCAATATAAAAGCTAAGGAATGAACTAAGTGAAGAAGTAAAAGGATGAAAAAAGTAAATCGGCCTACCTCAAGAAAGGACCCCAGAGAGTCCTAAACCCGCTATTCAGGATCGTCATGGACGATCCTATGGACGATCTCGGGCATAACGCACCCGTCGACTAACCTTTTTATTAAATTCCTATTGTTGAAGGGATTCTCCCTTGGATCCTCTTCAGAGCCGTTGGACCCTTCGATGGTAGCCCTGCTGCTACTGATCTTGCGGGCCACCATCTCCTTCCTTCTCTTCCTTTCGACCCCCGGTGCCTCCTCGGGATGAGACTCTGGAGTGGGAACCTTGGTCGGAGGGCTTCTTGAAGAAGCTCGGGGGATTACGGGCTCAACGTCGGAGGGAGCATCAACGATAATGGCCGCCTAAGCAAGCACAGTCGAGCTTGTCTCCTCTACCCTCGCGTTCTTCGCCGACCCAGAAGTTGCAGTGCCTTTCCTCTTGTGGGCCTTGAGACCCTTGGCTAGTATCTGAGCTGCATCTGCATCCATATTTGCAATGAAAAAAGATCGGCACAGCTTAGAAATAGAATAAGAGAAAGAGGAAACAACGAATGACTTGAGAAAGAAAAAATACCGGTAGGGTTGAGAGGGCTCAGGCCGACATTGAATAAAAGTTGCTCCTTCACAAGGTCAGGGAGGAGAGGAACTGGATAAGTCTTAAGTTTATTGGAGGCATCAAGGTCATCCTTTCCCAGGCTAGAAGCCCAATAGATGGAGTCCCTCAGGGAGCCCCAGGGAGGCAACCCCAGCATCAGGGTCGGGCATCGGACGTAGAAGTACCTCTCCTTCCAGTTGTGGATAGAAGAGGGGGCACCTTTCAGCAACCCCTTTCTACCGAACTGGGAGGAGAAGTACCACCAGTCCTTTGCCGAAGGGTGACGCTTAAAGGTATAAAAGTTTCTAAACAAGGGAAGAGTTGGCCGGACTTCAGCTAAATGACAGAGGAAAAAAAATCCTATCAGAAACATAAAGGAGTTCGGTGCTACAGAAACTAGAGAAATGTTTAAAAAATAAAAAAGAACAACAGCAAAAGGTGGGAGTGGAAGTCGAAGCCCGACGCGGAAGGCTTCCTGGTATAAACAAAAGCGACCAGGGGGGGCGCTACCCCAGTCAGTTGGCTCGGGAAGCTCAAGCTCATACTTCGGAGAAACCCGGTACTAAATCCTAATCAGCGAGAGTTTATCCGAGGTCAAAGAGCTGGGAATGGTGTCTGGTACAAAGATCGGATGAGGTTCGATCCTAAGTACGGATTCATATACAGTACTAGGATTTTGGGAGGCTGGAGCTGACGAACTTCTAGAACCACTAGAGGAGGAAGTGTTGGAGAACATTTTGAATCAAATAAAAATCCTGAAAAAATTGAGAAAAATAGGAAACAAGACGCTTGTGGAGAAACTGAACGGACAGAATGCAGAGGAGGAAAAATGGAAGAACAGTAAGAAAAAGAAAGGTTCTGAAACTAACCTAGGCTGGTCCGAGAGGTACAGGAGGGCAGCGAAGGCGATGGAGGTTGACCTGAACCCACCTAAGACCGAGAGGGATGCCGGAGGAGGATGAAGCTCTCAGGGAAGAAGAGGGGACCGAAGAAAAATCTCAAGCAAGGTGAAACCCCTGAAGGAGGGAGACGGATTTAAATAGACCTCAGGGTCTGGTGCAATAATGATTGTAGATCTCCTTTGGCCGACCTACAACCGTCGCGTGTCCCACTCATCGTGGCAGACGACTGACGACTGACAGAATCATTATTGCACCATACCTGGGGTGATGCTCCAGCAAGAATTCTGAAAAAATCTTTTTGGATCACCTTGATTTGAAAAGACTCCAGCATCGGTGCGCCAAATGCCAAAATATCTGGAAACAATCGAGTACGAAAATTAAGGGGGGCAACTTCGGCTGTGAAAATTTCTCTATACTTTCTTCATTTGAAACTCGAACTCGAAAGTAGGGGGACTAGTGTTGGGTATAAAATAACCCCAGCCGAGGTTCATAAGAGGCCAACCCTCCCAAGACTCCTCCAGCTTCCGACCTTATGCGGAGTCTTTCTGAACTCCCCCGACCGTCTGAGCTTCCACAATACCATTCGGACTCCTCCAGCAGTCGACCTTCCACAGTGTCCTCCAGATTCTTCCAACGGACGAACTCCTACCATACCCTCCGGACTTCTCCAATAATGAGATCCTTCAGTCATCTATCGGACTACTCCAAATGCTCTTTGGGCTTCACTATCAGTCGATTTTTTACAGTGATCGACTACTCTCCGAATCTCTTCCAGACTTTTTTCTATCACGATCGACTTTACTCCGAGCCTCTTTTGAACTTCATCAATGTCTGGGCTTTTCTAGCAGCAGGACTTCTACAGCAACCGGACTTCATCCGAGTTTCTACAGTAAGTGGACTTCGTCCGAGCTTCTATAATAAGCGGTCTCCATCCGGGCTTCCACGGCAACCGATCTCCATCCGAGCTTCTACAGTAAGCGGCCTCACTCCTACAAGAACTGGACTCCGTCCGAACTTCTACAGTGGATGGATTTCAGACGAACTTCTACAACGGACGAGCTCCAGCAGTTGGATTTCTACAGTGACCGACTGCCTCTGGTATCTTTCGTACCTCTCCAGCCATCAACCTTCAACAGTGCCAATCGAACATCAACAGTGCCAACCAAACCCCTCCAATAGATAAATTCCCTCCGAACCCCTCCAGCGGTCGACCTTCCACAGTGTCCTCCAGACTCCTCCAGCGAATGAACTTCCACAACGCCTTCTGAATTCCGCTATCGGTCGATCTTCTGTCGGATTCCTCATGCAACCGGACCTCTCCAACGGACAGTCTTCAGACAAGCTTCTACATCAGAGAAATTTCAAATGGACTTCTCTAGCAATCGGACTCCAATCGGATTTCTCCAACAGAAAGTTTCCGTCTGGACTTCTACAGCAGATGACTTCCGTCTGCAGCATCAACGCCTAAGGCACCCAACAATAGTTAACCTGTCTGCAACCTCGAAAACATCCGAGCTTCTCTTAGATTGCTGAGACAGAGAGCTATTCTGCTCCACCAAATATCCCAATCGAGCTTCAGCCGTCCGGTCCGAACTCCCAGGCAAGTCGCGACAACAGACACCACTACTCTCCGTAACAAACTCCACGTGGCCCCGAATGGCCCACTACCAGGTAGTTACGGACGTCGCTGTCAATCGGTTACGCTCTCCTGTCTATAAAAGAGACCCCCCAGATACGTTCTTCTCTAAGCTCTAAGCATTATCTCTAAACTCTGCTAAAATCTCATTCGAGTGCTCCATTTCTGTTGAAGCAGAGTACTGACTTGAGCATCGGAGAGTCTTGCCAAAGCACCCCCAACTCCGGTTTAGACTTTCCTTGTAGGTCCCGACGGCGGCCGTGATCCCCTCGACTCCAGTTTCTCCGGCATCGATGGAATTCTGCACCAACACTACCCTTGTGGATATCACAATAAAGTAATATATCTAAAATATATCATAAAGCATCTAATATGCATCAAGACAAACACATTATCAATCTTCATAGCAAACCTTGTGGATATCAACAAACCTACTATGATTTTCGACAGGATATTGACTAGGCATGAAGGAAGGCATATATAGTGTTCAAAACACTGAGCAACCATCATTCAAGATTCAAACTAATCCAATTAGCTAGGAAACTGTTAAAATTGTTGGGCATCCCCCTGTTACTTTTCTTAGACACCAATAAAATTGGTCAGACTAGCGAAAGAAACCAATTAAATAACTACCACACTTGAAACACTCCTTAGATACCAATTGATTAATCGATTCAAAAAATAAGTTAACTACTGGTTCACAATACTACAACTTAATATAATTTTTATGAGGGCTTTAATGGTCTCATGCACATCCTAATTCAATCAATTACAATGATGCTCTATTATAGTTGTATCGTAACAATCATCACAACTAATCATAGCATCTAATCATATCTCTAAGATATGAAATCATAATCATACAATATAATTATAACATAGCAACTTAAGCATATCATATATATGAATACAAAATACTCTTTTCATGGTTCTTCTTCTTGAGACATCATAGTGGTACCCTTACGCACCATAAGAGTACCCCATGGAATGAAAAGAGAGAGTCTTTGAACCTTACTTGCTCTTATGATCGGACAGCCTGGTGATGAATCTCAATTTGAGTGCTAAGCTATTAAGAAAGATTCTATACATACATCATGCATTTAACTAAAATAGATCCCTAAGACATGCTAGGTTTTACATGTTCAATTGGGTTCAACCCTTGACCCAAATTGAACCAAACCAAAAATTCATGCTTGACCATAATCAAGATAATATTTTAACCTTTGATTATATAGATCAAGGTAGGCTCTGATATCATTATTGAGTTTCGATGGTGTAGTGGAAGGACTAGGTATTTAAAATTTTTATTCAAAATACCTGATGCACTGGAAATCCTAATGCCCAGAAATCCTTGACTATATCATCAAAGTGTAATTAAATTAAACTTGGATAAGAAAAATACCTATAATACCAATCCAATATCTATGAGACATCCAAGTGTCTGCCCTCTAATGATGATCCACATGAAAATTAGATCAAAGATAGTGCCCCTCCTTCACCTTGCTTCAAGAGTTCTAGCCCCTAGAACTCGACTAGCCCTGTATCAGTCAGGTTTCTCCAAGAACCTGACTCGACACTCTCAGAACTTCCTTAATACCTCTGATTCTCCTTTTTTAAAACCCTCACAATCTTTGTTTAGACTAGATAAGATTTTGTCTTAAATCCCAAAGTCTTATTCTAAAACTAAGATAGGTTATAAGAAAGAAAGAAGAGCAAACAGAGAGAAATTGGAAAGCAGATTTGAATGCCTCGGATATCCAAGGCCCAAGCCATTCCATAGCCACCAGAGATGGATGCCAAAAGGGAAGGACATACCCCATAAAAAAGTCTTATCTGATCTAATTATCAGAGAAAAGAGTTCCTTCAAGCAGAAGAACTCTTATCAATGTTACATCGATCTACACCTTCACCTGCATGTGACCAGAGAAGGGGTGTTTTTGCATCCCTTCTCAAATCAAAAACATCCACAAAAATCCATGTGTATAGGGGATTCATTTTTAATTCCAAAAAACTTGATAAGGTGATAAAAATCTTACAGAAGGATGTTATCCTAGCACCTCTTCATGTGAGTTCTAATCACCGCACATGCACGCATGTGAGGAGAGTTCTGGTATCCATTTGGCCTTCTGATAAGTCTAAAAAAAATCTAAAAAAATCATCAAAAATATCTGATCAAATGTGAAACATTATAAAAAAAATTATTCCAATTTGAAAGAGTTTGTTCAGGAAAAGGACTCTTCAAAATGTAGAGAGATGCGGTGCTTCATCATGCACGTGCGAGAGATGCTTCTTGTTTCCAATTTTTCTCCACCCCAAATAATCCAAAAAAAATCCATCTCATACTTTGAGATGTGCATCAGAAGATGGAGGGTGATTAGGGCCACCAAACACATCTAAATCCTATGCCAGAAGGATTCTTTCTTCTGCTCACGCCAACATGCACACGCAAAACCTATTTTGTGCCAAGAGTCCACCACAACTTGGACTCTTCACAATTAGCGTTAACTTGAGATGTGGCACCCCATTTTGGGTTGCTTCTAGGTGGCATGACCTAACCCAAATGTCCATCAAATTGGGCTAGCTAATTAGCAAGGGATGAGATAAAATTGATCTCCTAAGGAGCTAAGATTTTCACATGTGCTAGCATGCTTACTGGAAACCCTGATTGAATCTAAAATTTCAATCAACCTTATCAGAAAGGTCCTTGGCCAATTTTTATATGTGTATGACCTATTAAATTTTATATCTAGCCAGTAGTAGGTCTGGATGTAAGTAGACCAAATTTGATTAGATTTTAATCTAACCAATTTAGGTCCAATCGAGCAAATTCGAGTTCAACAATTAGAATCCTTTCTAATTGATGATCAAATTAAATTCTTTAATTTGATCAAACCTATAAGTCAAGATTGACATCTAGCAATGTATAATGACTATCTAGAAGATGTAAAATTTAGTAAAAATACCAAATATATCCTTCAGTGGTAAGTTACCATGCAATTCAATCTTTCGAACATCCCTGCACCCTGAATATGTTCATGAGTATAAAATCATGTCAAACTCAAATACATATTCATATCAATTTTTAATTAACCAATGATGACTCTAATAAACAAGCATCAGAAACTCTTTCTAATCTCCTTCCTGCTTTTGGCCAAAAGATTTTTTTTGAGTTATCTAGGGATGAGAATACACAAGATGCGATCTCCTCTTATCAGGAGTGATCAATTCCATGTTGACCTACTTATAATCTTCATACATACTCCACTATATCCAAAACACCCTGTACATATCTTAATGTCATACCTGGGTATGAACCAAAATATGGGTTTATGTGCACAAGATTTCATGATGATCTCAGGTCTAAGGATCACTTACACAACTCTCACTTAGGGAACCATCTTTGACATATAAGTAAGGCTTCTATAAGATATTCTCTTTCATCGAGTCAATTTAGTAGACTCATTTCCAAATAAGCACCCACATCCTAGTATTAGTGTCCTATACACAAGTGGCGAGTGAGGTCTATCACCCTTTCCATCGAGCATACATAGGATGTGCCAGTCTATCTAAAATACTGATCCCGACTCAATACTCCTACAATCAGGAATATTTAAGATTAAGATTTTAGAGTTTTAGGTCTCACTAGCATGATCCATAAATATCTCCAAAAATTATTATCCTAATCTTTAGGGTTTATCATAATCTTAGACATAATAAGATGCAGCTAAAATGCTGAATCAATGCCTCCAATAATAAATATCATTACATGAGTTGAAAAATTATAAAGAAAAATCACATCGCAACACACTTGTGATTGGCTGATAGGGCACTCTTCTTTCACAAAGACTAATTTTTAGAATTTTTTGGGACACCAAAAGGAGTTTGGCGTGAACTCTTTGGTGCCCCCTTGGATCAAAACCCTAGCACTTGCCTATAAAAAAAGATGGCTCTCTTCTTGATGTCAAATCTCTATTCCTTTGTTGGTTTTTATTTTTCTAGAGCTCCTTCTCCTCTTCCTCTCTTCCTCCTCTAAATCTCTTCATCCTTTAGAGCATCCAAGGCCCTTGAAGAAGAAAGAAGAAATCAACCTCCAAGTTTTCTTGCAAGCTAGCACTTCCAAGGATCTTGATCTGCGTCGGTCTTCACGTAGACTTTCTGTAGAGGTCGGATGACTTTGTGTGGCTATAAGCAACCTGAAGGAGAGTCTCTCCAAGCATTGGACTAGAAGAAATCAAGAGACTTCAGTTTGGTAATGATTTCTAAACTTTCTTGATCATGTATGTCAGATCTAACGGTTAGATCTTCATGCAGCATCAATTAGATCGATGCAAGTTTTTTTTTCAGATCTAAAGTGCATGTTATTTCATATCATAGGTCTTGGAATGGTAGTTTAGATTAGATCTTGTATATATAATTTAGATTAAATTATTTAATCTTATTGTTCTACTGCATAAATTATTGAAATTGCATGCATAGCATTACCACATGTTTTCTTCAATTAACTTGTCATAGACTCAATCTATGTATGTAGCTCTCAATTAATGACCATCGGTCAAGACTACCACACTTATCTTAGACACTAACTGATTAATCTATTTTAACTCGATCAACTTATAGATTTTGGTTCAACCACTGAGCTAGAGATCAAAGTCTATTTGGATCTAATCAAAGACATGGACTCGACCAACTACAACTATTGTATTGGCTCTAGAAAAATTTTGATTTAATCTAACTTAATTTTTGGTTAGACTTAATCAATTTCTCTATTTAGTCTATTTAATCTTTGATTCTAACTCTAGGGTCTAACCCAATTAGGAGGATCTGATCAAGCTAACCCATAAGTGCTGAAAAATATATCCCAAAGTCAATCGCTCATTTTGTAAATTATATATAAATTTTTATTAATAAAAATTATTTAGTTTTTTCATCATAAATTGACCATCTTTGAACTCCTGTGTTGTAATAAAGTCCTTAAGACTATAATTAATCGATAAAAGAGGATTTATCGTTAAGTCCTTAAAAATATTCAGGACCAAATAATATGCTATTATAAGGACGATAACGATGTCAAGTGTAGGTCGTTGTGCATCATAAGAGTTGATTGTCCTCTTAACCAAAGAGTGTGAAGATACTGTTACGGCATGCAAATGAAATATCGGAGTACATTCGCATCGAACATGACCATGTGTAGGGCACTCTGCTGTCAAGAGTAGCTCGAGAAGGGTATAGGTATAAGTATCCCTCAGATCTGAGACCACCACGGTGACTTGTAAGCAACACACTGTATTTTAGTACTAGACCATCTGAGTTTTTAATTCAGTGATGGAAGGATACTGGATGCAGTCAAGTGCTTAACAAGTCAGTGTGTGAGTCAAGATGAAATTGACCCCTTTGAATTAGTAGGAGATATACATCAGCGTATTTCAATTTAGTAAAATCTTAAGCAAAATAATTCATGAGATAGATTTGAAGGTTGAAATATAATATGGTCAACTAAATTAGAGTTAATAGTTAAATCTTAGATCACCTTGAGTATTTGGGTCAAAGGGATGAATTATACGGTAACCATACACTAGTAGGTTCTAGAAGGTTGCTTTGCAATACTTCGACCTATCCGATCATCGGGTCACCATTGCTAGATGGTTACATCGATTGGTATAGAAAGTTATTCCTATACTACCAGCTTTGGTTCGAACCTATGGAATCACACGCATTAGAAGATTTGATCAGATCAAATGGCTGAAGAGTCCAATTAGATTGTGACTTTGGTGAGGAGTCCTACTGGGATTGGGACTCTGGAGCAGAATCCTATTGAGATTGGGACTCTACTATTTATAGAAAATTTATTAGTAATTATATTACTAATTGACTAAATTTGATTGAGTAAAGAGCTTTGGATTAAGTCTAATTAAATTAGATTCAGTTCGACTATGATTGAATTTGATATGATCGAGCCTGATTACAAGAAAAATTTGATCCTGATTCGATCAAAATTTGGTGGGTTAAAAATTTAATGAGATATTTAGATTTCTAGTATGATTAGATTTATTTCTATCAATGAATTTAATTCAAATTTGATTTAGATTATAATTGAATTAGAAATGAAGAGTTCTTGTCAACTAGGACTCTATCCTTATCTCTTTGCGCCATACTTGGACTCTTGTCAATTTCTCCATGCCTAATGGGATTTGGGTTGTGATTTTTGGCATCATGATAGAGGGTCTAATAAGAGTGGGCAATAATATTTGATGAGCCATAATCTTATCTCCTACCTAGTTTGAATGTGATCTAAATTAGAGATAAGATGCAAACTAGAAAAAAAAATTTTCATATATAGAATATTGTTGGAGCCATATTATTTTTTTTTATTTTTCTTAGAGAGTCTTTTAGTGTGTGAGACTTTAAAATCCTTCTCCACATTTTAGTGGTTTTTTTGAAATTTTTTGGGATGCCAAAAGGTAGTTTTGGTGTGGACTATTGGCACCCTTCTTTAAAAAAAACCTAATTCCTAGTCTATAAAAAGAGGTCCTCTCTCTTGGACGTCCCATGATCAATACTCTTGCTATTTTTTTGATTTTTCAGAGCTCTTTTTCTTCTCTTCTATTCCTTCTCTAGATCTTCTACTACTTTAGAGTATCCAAGGTGCTTGTAAAAGAAGAAAGAGATCAACTGTCAAAGTTACTTGCAGGCTAGCACCTCCAAGTCTCTGATCTACGCTAGTCTTTGATGAGATCGATGCGTATTTTTATTTTTAGATCTAAAGTATATATTTTTCACATCATAGATCATGATATGCTAGTTTAATATTAGATCTTATGCATGTGATTAGGATTAAATTATTTAATCATTTATTTTCACTACATAAAATTTTTAAAATCATATGTACTGCACTACCGTATATTTCTTTCAATTGGTATCAGAGCATGGTTATTTTGATGTGAATTAATTTGACTTTAGATCTAATTTTTTTTATTTGATTTGATTATTTATGATTCTGATTAGATCTAAATTAGTTTATTTTTAGATCTGATTATTATCTATTTAGATTAGATATTCTGAGTAGTAAAGTATTCAAATTAAATAATCACCGAGCCATCTGATCATAGAAGCAAGTAGGATTTCATGACCCTCTCTTCTCATTCAATGGGGTGCTCTTCATGGCATGTAGGAGTGCCACTGGGAGGTCCCTTGAAGAAGAAAGTAAAAGAAAAAAAATTACTTTCTTGTAAAATCTTAGATCTTGAAATTTCAGATGTTGTTGTATGTGATGCAAGTTGTGAAGAAATTAGTTACATCTAATTTTATTTAATCAAAATATTTTTGATTTAAAATTATAAAAAATTTAGATTTGATCTAAAAGATTTTATGATTTAATATAAAAAATTTATATAAAAAATTATTTTTAAAATCTTAACCATGTTGATGCAAAACTTAATTAAGAATTAAATGTTAAACTCAGTAGATCTAGAATTGTGATTTAGATCTAATGACATTACATAAAACATGGGGCATGGATTAGCTCAAATCAGGTCCTTCTCTTTAATTGGGTTAGACCTAAGGTTAGAATCAAAGAATTGATTGATCATGTAGAGAAATTGATTAAGTCTAGCTAAATGTTGAATTACATTAATTAGGATTTCTCTAGTACAATAGTTGTAGATGGTCAAGTCCATGTCTTTGATTAGACCAAATGGGACTTGATTATGGCTTAGTGGTTGAACCCAAATCATAGGTTGGTCAAATCAAAATTAGTTAACCAATTGGTGCCTAAGGTAAGTTCGACATTTCGACCGATGCTTTTTAATTTGGAGCGGCTTACCTGGCTATTTCGATGGTGTTTAAGGCAAGCTTAGCAGACCCTCTCACCGATCTTACTTATCTGGTCAATTTGGTGAACTAGATTCTGATTAGATCACTAAGTGATGCGAGTTAGTCCATGCCATTAAGGTTGATTAGTATGACTGATCTAGGTGCCAGTTCAATCAACATGGCCTAACCCTATTCAATGACTTGATGAAGTTAGTGGGAGAATTATGATCTACTGATTGATCTTCTCTTCTCACTTATCTAAATCAATTAAACTTTCTAAATTATTAGGTCCCTAATATAAACTGGTTATGGTGATAACTAGATCATAGCTTCTCATTAAGGTGAGTGATAATAGGTTCATTATTTATGATTGACATTGCAGGTGCCATCCGTTTGGTGTTCACTCTGAATAATGAAATTATCATTCATCATGTGATGACTCTTTGAACTATCTGATGATGGTTGGGTTGATCGAGCCATCCTCGAGCCTGATCATTCATTAGTTAGAATCACTTAGTAGGTTCATGTTAATGGTTTGACACAATTGAAACTTTTAGTGGAGGCCCATCGCCTATTAAAATAAAATCTGAAGCTAAATTAATTACTAAAAGTTATTTAGAGAAATTATTAATTGAGAACCTACCCATAGGTGCATATGGGTTGATCGAACCATCCTCGAGCCTATATGTTGTTTGTGTGGATTCTAGTACCCGCTAAAGAATTAAGATAATTCCTCGAATTGGGGGTAGAGACTACCAATTCATATAAAATAGTGAGAGGACCTTTAGACTAAAGTTCAAATCTTTAGGATTAACAAATTCATATACTAATTAGGTTTTGTATATTTTTCTTGTGTGTGTAGATATGACCTCAAACTTGTCACTCCAATCACTATTGGACAATGAGAAGCTAATCGGATTGAATTTTGATAACTGATATCGAAAATTAAAGATAGTCCTGGAGTATGAGAGGATTCTTTATGTGATAACGGATCTGATACTTGAAGAGCCTGCTCTTAATGTCCGAAGAGTAGTTCGAGATATTTATTTGAAGTGGCTCAACGATCGCACCATGGTTCGTTGCATCATGCGGGCCTCCACGAACGATGAGTTCAATCAAAAATTTGAAGAGGCTCAGTCAGAGGAAATGCTCCAAGTGTTGCAAGAGTCCTTTGGTACTCCTGACGGTGTTGAGCGGCATAAGACTAGTTGTGTCATTTTCAATGCTCGAATAAGGGAGGGTGCATCTGTTATGGATCAAGTATTATGCATGATCGAGTAGATCGAGAAACTAAGCAAACTCAACTTCCCTTTGTAGGAACAACTTGGGAAGGATGCGATCCTGAACTCCTTATCCAAATCCTATCTACCGTTTCTCAGTCATTTTAGAATGATGAAGCCTATAGTCAACTACTACGGTCTGTTGGGGTTACTACGGACTTTGAGAAGGATCACCAGCTCCACAAGGAGACAGTGAATTTAGTGAGAGGATTTTTTTCGGGTGGGCGTCATCCTTTTAAGAAAGGAAAAAAGAAAAAGAATAAAAATATGCAAAGTGCTGGGAGTCAGACCCAGAAGTCCAAGTACAAAGTCGATCAGAGTCAAGCAGAGTGCTTCTTTTGTAAGAAGTGAGGTCACTGAAAGAGAAATTATCCTCAGTATAAAGCTTTCCTTGACCCAAATAGGCCAAAGAAGAAGCAACAATCGGTTGCGGAGCAAGGTACTTATGTGATAACACCTTGTAACTTCTCTCATTTTGATACAATGATCTAGGTATTGGATACCGAAAGCTCCATTAATATTTGTAATTCATTGCAAAGTCTTCAGGATAGTGAGAGGTTTGGAGATGGCGAGAGATTTCTAAACATTGGAGATGGAAGATCATTTCCAGTTCTAGCTTTAGGAATCATCAAGCTTATATTTGAATCTCATTCTATTGTTCTAAATGAATATCATTATTGCCCTAATTTTCTTTTAAATATTATTTCTGTAGGCCTCTTGGCCAATTCAAATGATGAAATATCAATAAAGAAAAAATTTTGTGATATCATTTTGAATGGTGTTACAATTTTGCATGGACAGTTGAATAATGAAATCTATGTTGTATCTAGGCCTAATGTAATGTATATGTCAAATAAGCACCCTAGGATTATCGATGTTATGGATGTCTACCTTTAGAATTGTAGGCTAGGTCATATCAACAAGAATAGGATGTCCAAGTTAGCTCAAGAAGAGATTCTTGATAAAGATGATTATGAATCGTTACCTACCTGTGAGTCTTGTTTACTTAGAAAGATGACCAAGTCATCTTTTACTAAAAAAGATAAACGAGCCAGTGATGTTCTAGAACTAGTACATACTGATGTATGTGGATCCATGAGCATAAGTGCCAGAAGAGGATATCACTATTTCATTATGTTCACAGATGACCTATCGAGATATGGGTATGTCTACTTGATGAAACACAAGTCGGAATTATTTAAAATATTTAAATGGTTCCATAATAAAGTAGAGAAACAAACTGAAAAAAATATTAAAACTCTTCAGTCTGACCGAGGAGGTGAATACCTCTCCAATGAATTTCTGACATTGGTCAGAGCAGGGATGAACAGTAGAAAAAGTTTCTACTGGTTCATCAATCGAGTCATCATCATCAAATCGAGATACATATGGATAGGTATTTGGGCTTAACATGATTCTATGCCCATAGTCTTTTCGAGATGTTATGTAATCGAAGGATTGAATTGCATAATAACTCACCATGGAAGGATAATTTTGATATTTTCATCAAATTTTAAATCTTTCGGATAGTCTTGACATATTGCTAGACATCAATCTTGACTTGTGGACTTATCAAAATTAAAAGAGTTTAATTTGAGAATCAATTAGGAAGAGTCCAAGTTGATGGGGACTCTTGAGCGGACCTAATCTAATTGGATTAGAGTTATATCATGAGTCTGGATCCACTGCTTGCTAGATTTAGAACCCAATGGGTCACACATAATAAAAATTTGATCTTGGTCTAATCTATTTAGATTTATTATAAATTCCATGGGTTAATTGAATTGTTAGCACATGAATTAACCCAAGTTCTTAATTTGGTTCAGTGCAAAGGTGTTTGTGCTAAATCCAAGCTTGTTGCCTTAACCTAATGAGATTGGGTTCAATCCTTTAAGTCATGAAATGGCTTAACCTTTTATTTTGAAAGTGTTTTAGCTTATCTTGGATTTCTCCATGCCAAACCACATGCCAAGAAAAAAAATACCGCCCCATGTATTTTGTGTGTTAAGGAGAGGAGTCCTTTTCTTCCGCTCTCTTAAATTCCTTTCTTTAATTTATTGCATCCTTCTGATTCCTCATGTCATGGGATGGCTCTTGGGATTTTGGGCACAGATGGGAAGGAGGAGTCCTTCTTTTGGAAGGAATTTGAATGCCACAAAAATAAATAGGACACCACACACCATATGATGGTGTTTTATTTTTTTTCAAGTAGAGGAAGAGTCCTTCTACTAGTCAATCACCTTTTATTCCATTCCATATCCTTTGAATTTCACGAAAAAAAATTTAATGTTATCGTGTAAGAATTAAGGGATGCCAAGAGTTGGCATCCCATGGAGTCGCCCCATCTTTCCTATAAAAAGGGGGCACTACACCCAAGTTCCACATCCAATTTGGACTCTAGATAGGCATGAGAATGAGGAGAAAAAGAGAAGAAAAATCTGAGATAAAGATAAAGAAAAAGAGAGAAAGAAAAATAGAAAGGAAGGAGTGAGAAAAAGGGAAGCATGTGATGCTTGTCCTAAAATCAGGTTGTTCATGTGTTGAACATTAAATCTGATATTTGTGTGGTGAGATCATTTGAAAAAAGATTTCTAAAGTAATCCTAATAGAGATCTTGAAGGCATACAAGTGGTGGTGCAACCCATTCTTATGAAGGACGATCAGCAGCAAGCTTACAAAGAAGCATGCGGCACTATGTTGAATTGGGAAGGGTCCTGATCAGTCCTGTGTGGATCACCATTAGAGGGCTTCTACTTTGGAGCCTTGTGGGGATCTTAAGATTACTAGTTCATGGTCTTCATGATGGTATATAGCTTCTATTCCCCTCTTGTTATACATGCTTATTTAATTTGTTGCAATCATCAAGATGTTCCTAGGGCTTTTGTGTTCCGATAGTCTAGTTTAAATGTTAAACTTATTTTCAATTGTTGAATGTATATAAATTATTTTTAAAATTTACTTTTCACTATATCACTGAAATTCAACAGTAGTATCAAAGCCATCCTTGAATGATTCAATCAAATTTCATGTTATTATTGTGATATGGATTAGAACCAGTTCAAACTATATCAAAATCAGATTTTCTAATTGATATTTACTTGATGTTCTTAATATATTTTTGTTAATGATAAAGTGTTATCAATCCATGTTTAAATTTTGGATATAAAATTCTATGGTCCTTAGACTTGTGAGATAAGTTTTAGATTAGATCTCATGATCTAATTTTCGATGGAATCGTAATCTAGTTCATGTGATGCACGAAGCCTTAGAAAGATATATTGGATGTATATTGCCAAGACTTAGGGTTCTTGTATTTGATGTATTTACCTAAGATCCAAGGGCTGACTACCATATTATTAGACACTTACCATTATGGGTCGATCATCTTGGTTATTGCCCAAGGAATGTGTGGAGCCAAAAAATTTGATCATGGAAAGGAAGCATCAGACATCGATTAGGATTTTTGCCGATGGATTTGTTTAACTATAATTCATTATTCTAATATAATTAGAATTAATGATTACAGATTAAATCAAATTCATAGTTCTAATTTGATTAAAATTCATGTTTAATTTAGGTTGATCAAATTATCATTGACCTAATTTGATTAGGATTTGAGTGATGATTGACCGAATCTATGCTAACCTAATTGGATTAGTGTTAACCTAAGAATTGATCAACATAACTCAAAAAGATGATAAATGATTAACTTAAAATTAAATTTGGATCAAGAGTTGAACCCAAATCAAAATCCCTAGTTGGGTCCTATGACCATAAATTTGAACATCTCCATTAACATGTGTATGAATGATATCACAATAAAAATAAAATGAGTTATTTGTTACAATATTTTATAATTGTTATAAAATGCATGTTGAGGGATTATGGACTAGGGTTCATACATGTGATGGATGTATGCATGAATGCTTCTCTATTGGCTGATTATATAAATGCATCTGCAAGAGTTACAATAGGGGCTAGGTACCTCTGATGTATTATATTATCAGCTGTACTTTTCTTTTATATATTTTTAACTGTTGATTGAAATTTTTACTTATTGATGTAAAATTATAGAAAAAATTATTTAAAAAATAGATAAAAAATATTTCTTTATATTTTCAGATAAATGATCGAGCATTCATGATAGTCTTCATGAAGATGAAGACTGGACTACTAGACATTTGTAGAGCAAAGGTGCATTAATATTGATCATGAGATGGTTCAATTTAGGATACACCTAGGGTTCAACCCATATATCATCCTATGGCTCGAATGATCTTTCAAAAGTTCATAACCATTAGATTTTTTTTTTATGCTTTTACATGCTGGTAGTTAGAATTAAAGTTATAGATTGCATATGATGCATGAATATATGTTTAGGATACGCATGAGACCTAAATCTCTTGTTTAAATTATATTAAGTCATAATGGTGAAGTGTTAAAAATACTATCTATATCTTTCTTCATGCCAAGCTAATATTATGTCAAAAACTATAGTAGCCTTGTTATGCTATCCACAAGGCTTGCATGGAGACTAATTTGATACTGTCTTGGTGTATAATGAAGCTAATGGTATTTAGCTCATACTAAGTCAATAGAGCATGTCAAAAACTATAGTGAGTTTGTTGTACTATCCACAAGGCTTGCTATAGTGATTGGTATGATGTTGACTTAGTAATGCTTATGGCATATTCTGGTAGTGCTGCCTTATTGTGCTATCCACAGAGGTAGTATTATTCAGATATGACCATATAAGATTGAAGGGTATGACTTAACTAAAATACTATAATTTATTATGCTATCCACAAGACTATAAGTATTTTAGAGGCAAAAGTTATGTTGAGAGTTGCATGAGATGCAATTGGTAAATAGTTATCTACTTTTGAAATCATAAGAGCTTGTTGTGCTATCCACAAGGCTTTTTATGATGAATTTGGATCTCAACCCCACTAAAAAATTTCATGATATATTTTCTCGATTTCATACTTGAGGGCTATGAAATTCGTTAAAATAGTGGGAGACACATTTAGATAAATACTTCATCTAAATTGTGCATGTTATCATGAGTAGTCCTTATATTTTCTTATATATTCATCTGTATTTTTATTTTCACTGCTTCGTATATTTTTAAAAAAATGATCGAACTTAATGGAATAGCTAAGAAATTTGAGAATAGTTCTCATATAAGAGATAGTCTCATATTCTTCTATTTTTGATTTGTTTGGATATAATACTATAAAGAAGGAAAAACCACATATGTGATATGGTGGAATGATAATATGACTATCAAATATATCCTGATTAACTTAATCATGCAATTAAGTCTTTATTATAGATAGTGAGTTAATCTAGGATTAGATCCTATTAACTCTCCCAAATTTCTTCTTTAGTATTTCCTAGGAGAAGAAAGGTGAAGATTGTCTTCATCATGGATATCAATTTTCATTGCAGTAATATTGAGCATTAGAGATAAATTGCAAGAGTTATCTTGCAAATATGAAGCAGTAGCAAGATGCAAAGATTGTATCTACTAATAGTTTGTATATGATATAAACTAATTATATCATTGAGTGCTTCAGCTTTAGAATTATGGATATGAGATACCTTATATAGGTTCCACTTATGCAAAGTGTTGCTGAACCTATAAAGCTGAAAAGAGGTGATTACATGCTTTTTTGGCATTGATAGATAGTCCATTCATACTAAGACTGTAGAAACCTACTAGCAAAGTTTAGAAACTAGTAGACTATTGTTGTATGCCTAAATTTATCAGAAATATTATTTTAATTTTTTTGTTATTGTAACATGGTATTGAAATTAATGTAAAAAATAAAAGTTACTCTCTTTTTGATAAATTTTATGGCTATGGATTTATGATAATGATCTCATATTTCTATCACTCAATGATATTATTCTTTATGTTGATGAGAATAAGAAAAGAATATGTGATGATCACATATATCTGGTATTGCCAACTTGGCCATTTTTGTGAGTCAAAGATAAACAAGTAATATAAAGAAGAGTTCTTTGTCTGTATGATTTTGAATCATATAGAACTTGCAAATCTTATCTCATGAATAAAATGATCAAGATCCCATTTACTGGACACGGGATAAGGTGAGCAAAATATTAGGCCTTTTACATATGGATGTTTAAAGGCTAATAATATCTCGATCTAGAGATAGACAATTCATATGAGACATGGTGTGTTCTGTAAATTACTTCACAAATCTCATTCTGGGGATATCCTCTAGAAATTGCTACATATGTTCTGAATTAGATACCGTCAGAATCTGTTACTAGCACTCCATATGAGATAAGAAAAAGACAAAGAGGCAGGTTGCCAGCTTATGTGAAAAAAATTGATGTACATAAGTTTTATACTAGATCAAATTTTTATATAAGTTTATAGGTTATCCTAAAGAGTAGTATGTGATACTACTTCTACCATCCTACTAGACAAAAGGTATTTTGTTAGTAGGTATGCCACCTTCTGAAAAAAAAAATTTAAGGAGGAGACAGTGGGAGGATAATTGAACTCGAGAAGTTCAAGACTTATGAACTATCCCATCATTATTTGTGGAGTGTCCATAAGTTGATCCTCGACCAAATGTGCTCATTGATGAAGCACAACCATGACACACACTTTCTCTTCGAAGGTCAATCTGAGTGTATAGTGTACCACTCAAAATATGAATTTGTCATTGAGAATGACAATACACCATACATCATTGTGAATGATATTTTCTTGACCTATTCAGAGATCATCATGAGTAAAGACTCTGACAGATGCATAAAATCCGAAATAAACTTCCTGTATATCAAATGAGTGTGGACTATGGTTGAATCATCTTGTTGGGAATTGTGTCCTAAAATCAATCATGTGATGATTGAGTTCATCTTTGAATATGAATTATTAATTATTGAATAATAGTTATTTTGATATTTTTCATCACAAAGTGACATCTTCTTTGAACTCTTGTACTGTGAAGAAGTCCCTAAAACTATACTAGTGTACGATAAAGAGAGGACTTATCGTATAGTTCTTAAACAAGTTTGCGATCAAATGATACATCATTATGGGATGATGACGTTTATCGAGTAAAAGTCATTGTGTGCCATATGGGTTGGTTGTCCTCTTAACCAAAGAGTGTGGTGACACTGGTATGACATACATGTGAGATGTAAGGGTACATCATCACTGAACAAGTGACTCACCTGCTAAGCATTCTGCTGTCAAGAGCTGCTGGTGAAACACATGGATATAAATATTTTTCAGACCTAAGATCACCATAGTGAGTTGCAAAAAACTCACTGTGCTTTGATGTCGAACTATCTGGATTTTTAATGCAGTGACGGAAGGCTACTGGGTACAATCAAGTACTTGTAAAGTCTGTGTGTGGATCAAAATGGGATTGATCCCTCTGGATTATTAGAGTTGATGTATCGCTGTATTTCAATTTAGTAAAATCTTGACCAGGATAATAATCCATAAGATGGATTTGAAAGATTGAAATACAATGTGGATGAAGTAATCTCGATTGATAGTTAACCTGAGACCATCCTAGAGCATTTAGGGTCAAAAAGATGAATTATGCGGTAACCATGAGTATGGGTTATGAAATATTTTTTTGCAATAATTTGATCGATCTGGATATCAAGAATCATTGCTAGATGGTATCTCGATTAGTGCAAGAATTAGTTTCCATGCTACCGGCTTAGTGTTTGAACCTATGGAGTCACGCACACAAGTCAGACAAAGTAGGAAGGAATTGATCTATATTTATATGTCCAATCTGGAAGTACTTGACTTGATTGAACATATAAGCTAACTTGATTGAGAATTGAGTTATGGATCAAATGAGATTGAAAAGTTAACTATGTCAAGCTAGCAGTACACATGAGGTTCAGGTTCAACCCGAGGATGAACAATTTCTATCTATGATCCATGGAATATATGAAAGATTGAATTTAAGTACTAATTAATTTTAGATTAGATCTAAATTAATTAAAACTAAATAGGTCCAAAATTTAAGTTAGATTGGGTACAAAAGACTTAAAGAGTTTAGGATTGACAGTCTTTCGAAATTATTTTGAACTGGCTTCGAATCGGACCTATTTTGGATGAGATATGAGTATTCCTACTTGCACTGAGAATACCCACTAATGACGTGAAGGGGGAGAAACGTTTTCTCCACATAGGATCTTCCAGATTTCATCAAATCTGGGCAAAATAATTTAAAAAAAAAATTATCCTATATATTTCAGATCTAATTCTCTAGATCTAATTTTATTATCTGATATTTAAAATCTAAAATTAAATCTAAATCTATGATGAAAGAAGAAGTACCTTAAGGGTAATCTGATTATCCTGTAGATGATCTCTGCACAGCCCGAGGTTCTGATGTAGCCACGCAAGCATCTGGCCTCTACCGTTATCCACTTGGGCAGGATCTGGAATGCCTTCTCCTCACGAATCTACGCTCCAAAAATCAGATTTTTATCTGATTTGAAGGTACTTCAGAACTCCTTCTGAAGTTGGAGCAGTAGCCTGTCGAAGATATCCTGCAGCCTTCGGTTCCAAGCATCACCATGCCTTGGATCTCTGCCAGATGGACGTCCAACTTTTTGGACATGAAGAGGGGAGGAAGGAGAGTAGGGAGGATATGGAGAAGAGGGTAGGGGGTGGTAGGTATTGGGTTTTGTGCATAAAATAATTTCTTCCACGAAACCTTAGGTGCAGCAGGGTTTATATAGACCCTGTATGCTGCGCAGTGCACATCATTGAACCAATAAAAAAATTCTAATAAATTTTGAAAAAAATTTGATTGGTGGAGTGATGTCATCTAAATACATCAGATAAGAACCTCCACTCTCTCTCTTAAGTTGGCACCAACAATGGATAAGCTCAAAGAAGGTGGCACCAAAGAGTCCAAGTTTATCAGGACTCTTTGGTTCTTATCCATTTGGGGCACCCACTTAAATCCAATTGGGCTCATACCATAATTTGATTATGACACTCAATTCAATTGAGTTTTGGCATGTGGACACTCCACAAAAATCCTCCAATGAGCCCTCTTCAGTTTAAGACCCATATGTCAACTTTTGACAGATGTCCTAAAATGAAATTGGTAGGTGCTAGGAATTAGCAGGTGTTGTCTTAAATTCATCTCATGAATTGAGACAAGTCTTTTTTGAGCTGGACAATCTTCATTTAGACTGAGAGAAACCTTTCTAAGGTTCTCAGGATGAGTCAAATCACATTTGGCTCAGTAGAGACAGAAAAGATTACATGAGGAGAAAGTTAGGCTCAATCGAGTGCTAGCATGATTTCCTTGAACCTAATTGGATCTTATCTAAATCAATTGGGTTAGCCCAATTGATGACATCCAGACCCTAACCCTTATTTGTGTGACCCAGTTAGGTTCAATTTTGTATGGTAATGAGACATGTCATGATCTCATCATCGACATCATCAAAACTCCTTTCGATGGACCAGAACTCTTCTGATTCAGACAATTAGAATGATCGATCATCAATATCATTCTAATTACTCTCAAAATCTACTAGTGACACCTAGCTGTATATGGTGGCAACCCATCAGAACTGAAGATGAACCTCTCAGTGCAGCTACCTGTGTGATTGAGTTCCTCTATCATGAGTCCCGACTGAATTAGGGTTAAGGTGAACTCGTCAAACCCAACATCAGTCATATGAATCAATCGATCGATCCGAGTCTGATGTGAAACCCCAATGGAAAATTCTTTTTCATTATTTCACTCTGCCATGGCCATGGGCTTAAGGACTCGATCTTTCAATTATCATAGGAATACTCTTATCATCTACCAAGGTTGATAGATCGCATCTTGGTGCGACCTAGCTTCTACAATGAATATGCTACAGCCAACATACACCTCAGAGTTCCGAATAGCTAGGAGATCGAGTTATGTTATAGTCAAACTATAACACACTCAAGGTGAACTGTCGATGCACCTCAAGTCAAAGAACTAGACACACAACTGCAGCATCGAGCTAGTCATCGACAAGAAGGTAGACTTCCTTATGACTGCTCGAAGTGGTCACGCTCAGTACTCTCGTTCTCAACGAATACCTGTACTCTCGCTCTGGTGTCTCCACACCATAGACTCAGACACATCTACCCTAAGAAAGTAATCGTACACCAACCTTTCGGATCGATCACCATCCTCATGATGATCTTATGGTCAGGAGCTGTTTATGAGTTAGTTATGTAAATTCATGCCTTAAATTTTTAACTCTTGAAAATATGAACTTACATTCCCACTAACTCAAAGGATGTATCACAGACACAATATACACAATGTGATAGAAGAATAACCCTTTTATTCATTTATAGTCAAAATTATAAATTTGCCCTTAGATCTGTACAGGAATGTGTCAGCCGATCTGGCATCTTGGGCACACATCTAACAAACTCCCACATGACCTAATACCAATTGGCTATATATCTAAGTCCCATCTTCTCAAGGTGGGCTTTGATCTTCTGTTGGCCCAATGGCTTAGTCAGCGGATCTGCCACATTATCTGTGGAGTTGACTCTCTTGACCTCGACATAACCCTTTTTGATGTAATCACGGATCAAATGGAATCGCCGCTCGATGTGCTTGGACTTCTGATGAGATTTTGGCTCCTTAGCTAGGGCTATGATGCCATTATTGTCGTAGTAAAGAGGTATGGCATCCGATGACATCACTCCAAGCTCTGCGGCAAACTTCTTGTACCAGAATGTCTCTTTCACAGCTTTCGATGCAGCAATATACTCTGCCTCTATGGTGGAATCAGCAATCACCATCTGCTTGGAACTCTTCCAGCTAACTGCACCACCATTGCAAATGAACAGACTCCCAGATGTCGACTTTCAATCATCTATATCGGACATAAAGTCTGAGTCTGTATATCCCTGAATCTGGAGTTCTCCATTCCCAAAGACTAGAAACATATCCTTAGTCTTTCTCAAGTACTTAAGGATACATTTCATAGAAGTCCAGTGCTCTTCGCCTGGATTCGACTGATATCTACTTGTGACACTCACAGCATGGGCTATATCAGGTCGTGTACATAGCATGGCATACATGAGGCTTCCAAGCATAAGGGATCTTGCTCATGCATTCAATCTCCTCAGGTATGCTAGGGCACATCTTCTTGGAGAGATGAATGCCATGTCTAAAAGGTAATAAATCTCTTTTGGAGTTTTCCATGCTAAACCTTTTTAGCACCTCCTCTATGTACATCTTCTGTGAAAGTCCGAGTATCCTATTTGGTCTATCTCTATAGACCTTAATACCTAGTATAAAGGATGCCTCTCCTAGATCTTTCATAGAGAATTTCTTAGACAACCATACTTTGACTGAGGTCAACATGAAAATGTCATTCCCAATTAGGAGGATGTCATCTACGTACAATACGAGGAAGACAACTGTGCTCCCACTGACCTTTTTGAACACACATGGTTCCTCCTCGTTCTTGATGAAACCAAACATTTTGATGACATCATTGAAACGAGTATTCCAACTCCGAGATGCTTGCTTAAGTCCATAAATGGACCTTTGCAGCTTGTAGATCTTGTGATCATCATCACTGGATGTGAAACCAAGCGGCTATTCCATATAGATATCTTCCTCAAGATGTCCATTTAAGAACGTCATCTTCACATCCATCTGCCATATTTCATAATCGAAATAGGCTGCAACAGCAAGCAATGTGCGGATGGATTTTAGCATGGCTACGGGCGAGAAGGTATCCTGATAGTCAATGCCTTCACGCTGACTATAACCTTTCGCTACGAGCCTAGCCTTGAATGTCTCCACATTCCCATCTGCACCTATCTTTCTCTTGAAGATTCATTTACACCCAATAGGTACAATACCTTCAGGTGTATCTACCAAGGTCCAAACTTGGTTTGAGTGCATTGAGTCAATTTCTGATCTCATTGCATCTAACCATTTCTCAGAGTCGATATCTGATATTGCCTCGTTATAGGTCTTGGGATCATCACCATGAGCCCCATTTCTCGTGAGGAACATTTTCTCTACTTTCTCTTGTATGGTACCTAGGTACCTTTCAGGAGGATGGAAAATCTTAGTCGATCTACGTGGTGGAAGAGGTTGTGTTAAGACTGATTTTGATTGATTAGGTTCCTCAGGTTCTTTAGCTCATTGCTCTTGGGAGACATTCTCCTTGAGCTTAATTATTTTTTCGATGCCACTATCTTGAATAAACTATTTTTCGAAAAAAATAACATTTCGACTCACAATCACATTGTGATCTTCTGGAATATAAAAATAGTATCCTAATGACTCTTTAAGATATCCTATGAATCGAGCTCTAAAAGACCTAAACTCTAACTTGTCCGCCTGCTGTCTCTTGACATGAGCCGGACAACCCCAAATTCTGAGATGATTCAGACTTGGCTTCTTACCATGCTATATCTCATACGGTGTAGTAGGAATAATTTTAGAGGGAACCCTATTCAATACATAAATTGCTATCATGAGATAATGTCCCCAAAAAAACTCAGGGAGGTCTGTGAAGCTTATCATGGAACAGACCATATCTAATAGGGTCTGATTTCTCCGTTCTGAAATCCCATTGAGTTGAGGCATTCCTGGTGGAGTCCATTGAGAGACTATACCATTATCCTTAAGATAGTCTAGGAACTTCCGACTAAGGTATTCACCTCCTCGATCTAATCGAAGAACCTTAATGGACTTTCCTATTTGTTTTTCTACCTCATGTCTGAATTCTTTAAACCTTTCAAAGGCTTCAGACTTGTGTTTCATTAAAAACACATACCCATATTTAGACATATCATCGGTAAAGGTAATGAAATAGATGTAGTTGCCTCTAGCCGGCACATCAAATGGGCCACACATATCCGTATGTACTAGGACAAGTAGGTCTATGGCCCTTTCCCCATGTCCCACAAAAGGAAGCTTGGTCATTTTGCCTTGAAGGCATGATTCACAAACTGGATATGACTTGAAAGTCAACGGACTCAATAGCCCGGATTTCTCCAATTTGTTAACCCTGTCTTTCCGCTATATGACCTAGCCTTAGGTGCCACAGATACTTATCATTTAGACTATCTCTAGGCCTTTTAATTCCTATGGCATTCACATTTTGCTCAATATTAAATACAAATACATCAATATGTAGCTAATAGAGACCGTTAATAAGAAAATCATCTGCAACTTTATTATTTTCATAAAAAATATTACAATAGTCCTTATGAAAACTAATCACATAGCCTTCTTGTGCTAAACATGAAACAGAAATCAAATTCCTGCTTGCTGTAGGCATGTAATAACAGTCTCTTAAAACTAAATCTAATCCTAACGGTAATTGCAGAGGGTAGGTTTCTACGGCCACAGCAGCAACTCTTGCTCCGTTCCCGACGCATAGGATCATCTCCCCATCCTTCAGCCTTCTGCTCTCCTCAAGACCCTGCATAGAAGTGCACAAATAAGCACTAGAACTAGAGTCAAGTACCCAACTGGATGCAGAAGAAACCGTCAGATTAGATTCTAAAATGAGCATACCTCCAGAAGGACCATCCTTCTTGCTCTTCAGGGTGGCCAGGTACCGAAGACAGTTCCGCTTCCAATGGCTGTTTGATTGGCAGTGGAAACATTTTTCCTTATCAGCAGCCTTCTTCTTCGGTTCTGTCTTCTTCTTCTTGCCATCCACCTTCTGCTTCTTCGTAGACTTCTTTTTCTTTCCAAAAGACTTTCTCTTGGAGGAAGTCCATTCCACAGTAAGAACTGAGTCTTTTGAACCCTTCATGGAAAGCTCAGCCATAACCAGCATGTTCATTCACTCGGCCAAGGTACACTGCATCTTATGCATATGAAAGTTTATGATGAACTGACCATATGCATCGGATAAGGACTGAAGGATCACATCAATCTGAAAATCTTTATCTAAGATGATACCGAGCTTCTCAAGCTCCACAAGATCCTTGATTATTATCAAACAATGATCTTGGACAGACTGCCCATCAAGCATCTTGATCTTAAAAAGTCTTTGACAGACTTGATACTTGGCCGCACGACTCTGTTCACCAAACAACTCTTGTAGGTTAGACAACATTTGGTGGGTAGTCAAAATATTCTCATGTTGGCACCGCAAGTCATCAGACATTGCACCCAACATGTAGTACCTTACTTTGTTATCATCATCCGTCCACTTTTCTAGAGACGCACTCTGTTCAGCAGTCGGACGTGCTGGTATGGCAGGTGGGTCCTAGTCCAAGACATGAGTCAATTTTTTGAAACTCAGAATAATTCTGTAGTTCCTCAACTAGCCCTTGAAATTGGGTCCAGTCAGTCTATGGGTGTCTAGAATTTTGGTCAGAGGGTTTGAGGCAGACATATTTTCTGTAGAGAGTCAAAAGTTTCTAGTTAGATTTTGTAATCAGACTCAACCAATTTATTTAGGATTTTCATTTTTAAACAAATTAGGCTTCCACTATTTTCTCAGATCCCTACACTCCCTTGGTAGAGATGTGAAAATCTCCATGATCAGTGATTTTTATTGGGTGGTGCAGTCTCACCGACTGGCTCATCACCTCACCTAACAGTTATTGATGATGGGTCAACCGATGAGTGGACAACTCTTGTCTAATGATTCTCTAATCATGGTGCACCCAAAACTTGGTCTCTAATTCATGAAGCTCTTCGTGTCCGGGATATTGCTCCAATCCTTAGTTAAGTCACACCCACCATTTGCACGAACTAGATTCCTGATTGGGTCCCTCACCGTATCCGAAATATTGAGCCCAACCCATCCTCTAGTCCGTAGCATCCAATGCCTAATGGATATGGTTGCGTCTTTCCGGTGCAATTGAGCCACTATAACCAGTCGAGAACAATCAACCCCGGGGGGGGCCCGCACATCCACAATGGTGGAAGACCTAGACTTAATATTTTCTTAGAGAGATTTATTTAGATCTCATTACACTTGACATGACATAGTCATAACAATTATGACTAACCTAGTGGCATGGGTTAGCTCGAATTGTTAGCCATCTCTAATCAGAACTGAGTCAACACATATGGTCAGGTAAGTGAGACCGGTGGGAGGGATATGCTATTAACTTGACAAGAACGCATTCGAGTCAAGTAGCTCCCAATTAAAAACCAGTCGATCGCATCTGTCCAACTTACCTTAGATACCAAATTGTCGAACCAAAATTAATTGGGTTAGCCTACAATTTAAGCTCTAACCACTGAGCCAAATTAGGTCTTAACTTGATCGAGTCACATGTAAATGTGATTCGACCTTGATCCAGACTTAATCCTATTAGGCTGGTCAATTATTAGCTTTTATGATCCCACCTAACCAACTCTTGATTCGGTTTGATCAATCGCTAGACCTAATTGAGCTACCCAAGCTCGAACCCAATTTTATGAAAATATCTTAGATATGAAATTCTCAATTTTAGATCTAACTTAATTTCATAAGCTTAATTCATTAATTAAGTTTGGGTTCATAAACAAAGCATGTAAAATAAATCCTAGGGTTTCAGGATTTAGGGTTTTGCAGAAAAGTAAGTTTTGATTTCTGATTAAGGATGAACGTGCGGCACCCCTACATGTCATATGAACACCCCATTGAATGGAAAGAGAGGGTCTTAAAATCTTACTTTATTCTTGTGACCGGACGGCCATGAGGAACACCTTAATCAGAAATATAAATTTAACTACAAAACTAGTTAGATCTAAATTAACATATCACATATACAATTTAAGATCTAACTAATACATGCTTTGCATACATCTCATGTATCAAAAATCAATCTAATTAATATGCTTTCAGATCTAATATATCACATATAATATCTAAAAAATAAAATTTAAATTAAACTATTCAAAATAAAAATTATTCTAGATAAGTTACTAGAATAATTCTACAACTAGTCTAGGCATGCAACAGATCAATTTTATGAAATAATTAAAATTTTATTTTTTATTTTTTGATCTGATTATAATAATTATAATATCAAAAAAATAGAGAATAAATTATATTTAATTCATATTTTAATCTCATTAAAATATTAAAACTTAAGACTATTCTTGGATTCAACTTAATCCTAGTCTAGTCATGCATCTCATGCATGTAATATCTTCTTAGATTTAATTTTAAATATTTTGATTTCATATCTTATCACATCTGATGTGACATCTAAAATCCTTTAATATCAGATAAATTAAAATTAAAATTAGATCTAAAATAGATCTGAAATAGAGCCAACAACCTGGCTCTGATACCACTTGAAGGGGGAGAAATCTGGGGTGGAATAATCTAAAATAAATCCGCGTAGGATCTTCCAGATTTCATCAAATCTGGGGTGGAATAATTTTAAAAAAAAAAATTTATCCTATATATTTTAGATCTAATTCTCTAAATCTAATTTTATTATCTGATATTTAAAATCTAAAATTAAATCTAAATCTATGATGAAAGAAAAAGTACCTCAAGGGTAATCTGATTACCCTGTAGATGATCTCGGCACAGCCCGAGGTTCTGATGTAGCCACGCAAGCGTCTGGCCTCTATCGGTATCCACTCAGGCAGAATCTAGAATGCCTTCTCCTCGCAAATCTATACTTCAAATCAGATCTTTATATGATTTGAAGGTACTTCAGAACTCCTTCTGAAGTTGGAGCAGCAGCCTGTCGAAGATGTCCTACAGCCTTCTGTTCCAGGTATCACCACGCCTTGGATCTCTGCCAGATGGATGTATAACTTTTTGGACATGAAGAGGGGAGGAAGGAGAGTAGGGAGGTTATAGAGAAGAGGGTAGAGGGTAGCAGATATTGGGTTTTGTGCATAAAATAATTTCTTCCACGAAACCCTAGGTGTATTAGGGTTTATATAGACCCTGTATGCTGCGCAGTACCACATCATTCAATCAATCCAAAAATTCCAATAAATTTTGGAAAAATTTTGATTGGTGGAGTGATATCATCTGATCACATCAGATAAGAACCCCCACCCTCTCTCCTAAGTTGGTGCCAACAATGGATAAGCTCAAAGAAGGTGGCACCAAAGAGTCCAAGTTTATCAGGACTCTTTGGTTCTTATCCATTTGGGGCACCCACTTAAATTCAATTGGGCTAATGCTATAATCTGATTATGGCACCCAATTCAATTGGGTTTTGGCATGTAGACACTCCACAAAAATCCTCCAATGAGCCCTCTTCAGTTTAAGACCCATATGTCAATTTTTGACAGATATCCTAAAATGAAATTGACAGGTGCTAGGAATTAACAGGTGTTGTCTTAAATTCATTTCATGAATTAAGATTCTCAGGATGAGTCAAATCACATTTGGCTCAGTAGAGACAGAAAAGATTACACGAGGAGAAAGTTAGGCTCAATCGAGTGCTAGCACGATTTCCTTGAACCTAATTAGATCTTATCCAAATCAATTGGGTTAGCCCAATTGATGACATCGAGACCCTAGTTAGGTTCAATTCCGTATGGTAATGAGACATGTTGTGATCTCATCATCGACATCATCGAAACTCCTTTCGATGGACCAGAACTCTTCTGATTCAGACAATTAGAATGATCGATCATCAATATCATTTTAATTGCTTCCAAAATCCACCAATGATATCTAGCAGTATATGGTGGTAACCCATCAGAACTGAAGATGAACCTCTCAGTGCAGCTACCTGTGTGATTGAGTTCCTCTATCATAAGTCCCGACTGAATTAGGGTTAAGGTGAACTCGTCAAACCCAACATCAGTCATATGAATCAATCGTTCGATCTGAGTCTGATGTGAAACCCCAATGAAAAACTCTTTTCCATTATTTCACTTTGCCATGGCCATGGGCTTAAGGACTCGATCTTTCAATTATCATAGGACTACTCCTCTCATCTACCAAGGTTGATAGATCCCATCTTGGTGCGACCTAGTTCCTACAATGCATATGCTACAGCCAACATATACCTAAGGATTTCGAATGGCTAGGAGACTGAGTTATGGTGTAGTCAAACTATAACATACTCAAGATGAACTGTCGATGCACCTCAGGTCAAAGAACTAGACACACAACTGCAGCATCGAGCTAGTCATCGATGAGAAGGTAGACTTCCTTATAACTGCTCGAAGTGGTCACGCTCAGTACTCTCATTCTCAATGAATACCTGTACTCTCGCTCCGGTGTCTCCACACCGTAGACTCAAGACACATCTATCCTAAGGAAGCAATCGTACATCAACCTTCCAGATCGATCACCATCCTCGTGATGATCCTATGGTCAGGAGCTGTTTATGAGTTAGTTATGTAAATTCATGCCTTAAATTTTTAACTCTTGAAAATATGAATTTACATGCCTTAAATAGGATGTATCACAGACACAATGTACACAATATGATAGAAGAATAACCCTTTTATTTATTTATAGTCAAAATTATAAATTTGCCCTTAGATCTGTATAGGAATGTGTCAGCCGATCTGGCATCTAGGGCACACATCTAACATGAAGCATGATCAAAAATTGGTTTGGTGCTTATTTGGGGCATCTCAAGTGGGTGTGGGAGTGGGCGCAAGTAGGTGTCATAAGTGATGGCAATTATATCTCATGTAGGAGTCCTTCTTTCATGAGTATTGGACCAATTCAAATCAGATTTGAATAAAGAGTCCTCCTCTCATTGGGTCATGAGAATCATCTATAAATAGAGAGGGTCTCTATCTATGGATGAAAGAAGAGAGTAGAATAGTAAACAAATCAAATTGAGAGAAGAGAAAAAGAGAGAGAGACAGGCATATGAAGAGAGAGATCCTTCATCTTCTACATCTCTCCCTTTGTTACTGCCTCCTCTCCTTAGGTGTGGATCCTTCTTGGGCATCCTACCTACTGGTGTGAAGTATCACATTATCACATCTCATTCCTCGAATGATTATGTATGCGAAGCCAATTGGATTGGAGTTCATCCTGCTTTCTTGCAGCATCTGACGTGCATGAGAAGTAGAGGGTATGCATATCTAGGCCTCCATAAAGATTTATATAAGATAATTTAAGATTTGATCCTTGGTTCTATTACAATTCAAATAAAAATTTGATTCTTAAACAAGTGAAATATTAGAAAAAATTTTTAAATGCAACCTGGGCATTCTAGAGGGAAACTATTTCCTTTCCTTCGATTGGTATCAGAGCAGGCCTAAAATATATGTATACAAAATAAATTTTTTTATAATTATTTATATAAGATATAATTGATATTTTTTGTATGACATTAAATCTAATTTAAATCTATTTATATAAAATTTTTGATCTAATTTTGATTGGATTAGAGGTGCCTAATCAATGGTTGATTGAGGTTGTTATAAATCTGTTATAACAGAATTCTGCTGTTGCTAAATTTTTGATGAAAAATAATATGAATTAAAAATATATTTTATATCTATTTTAATAAAATTTTAGTTTTATTTTTTTTTATAATATGAGGATTATTTTAGATTTAAATTAGATCCATTTGATGGATATTTAGATCTAAATTCTATCATAATTCAGCACTGTGTGAAAATAGATTTTACCAAAAAATAATTTCTTATGCATTCATATTTGCATCTAATTATTTTTTTATTTGATATCAAATCTAAAATTAATATTTTATAATCAGTATAAAAAAAATTTTAGATTTGATATGATGTATATGATACATCAAATCTAATTGGATTAAATGAAGAACATAATTGATAAGATCAAAGATATGTTCATGACATAAAATAGTTTTGTCAATAATTGTATGTTGATGTAATTATATATAAAATTAGATTTTAGATCTTAGTGGCCTAATACTCAGATTGATGAGATCACCAGACTATCTGGTCATAAGAAACTGAAGAGATTAATCTCTCTTTTACCTATTCGATGGGTTCTCTTATGACATGTAGGGGGTCGTTATGATCCAATTTCATGAAGAAAAAAAGTGAACAAACTTTTATATATTATTTTGATCATAAATATATTTAGATTAGATCTAAAATAATTTATGATTTATTATAATAGGATAAAATTTAGATATAAAATTATTTTAGATCTGAATTACATGTTACATAAGACGTAATTGGTATTGAACTAAAAATTGTCAGATACATGAGATGTATGAATGAAGTTTAGATTATACCTATGTATGTTTAATTGTTAAACATATTATAAAAATTTATTTTCATGTGTTGAAACATATGGTATGCTTCACTTGAAACCCTTATAGAATAGTTCTACAAACTGAAACACACATTTCACACACTTAATTTTGAATTAAATTTGAATGATCTAGAATTGAGAATTGAAAATCATTAAGACATCACATAATGTGATGAGCAAAAAGTTAGCATGAATCAGATCCTTTTAATGGATTAGACCTATGGTTAGGAACACATATGGACCAAGTAGAGAAATTAATTAAATTTAATCAAGTGTTAAATTAGATTATGTCAGTATTTTTCTAAATCAATCTCAATAGTTGAAGTTTGATCAAGTCGATGTGTTTGACCCTAATAAATGGATCATGATCATGGCTCTATGGTTGAGCCCGAATCTTTTAGTGTGCTAAATCGAAACTAACTAACTGGTTGGTGTCTAATATAAGTTTGGCAGATTAGATCAAGTGATTTTTAATTGAGAGCTATTCATCTAGATGCGTCTACGGTGAGTTAAGGACAGATCCCTCTCACTGATCTCACTTATCTGACCAACATGGTAGATTATGTTTTGATTAGGTTACTAGTCGATTGGTGCAGACCCATGCCATTGAGATGAATCAGTGTGATTGATTTAGGTATCTTTAGACCAGCTTGTGTTTAATCCTTTACATGACTTGGTGAAGTCAGTGGAAGGATTTGCAGCTTGCAGGTCGAATTCTTCTCTTATTCTCAGATCAATGAAATCAAATCCTCTAAATTATTAGGTCCATAAAGTGATAAAATTATGAGATAACTTGGTCATTGCCTCCCATTAAGGTGTGTGATAATGAGTCCATTATTCTAAATAGACATTGGAGGTACCACACGCCTGGTGTCTATTACATATTAGAATTGTCATTCATCATATGACCATTATGATGTACCTTCAGATCAATGCTCAGATTGGCCAAGCCACATTCGAGCCCGGACATCCATTTGTTGGATGCACTTGATGTGTCATGTTAATGGTTGGACCTAACCAAGATTTTCAGTGGAGGCGCCACACACCTGCTGAAGGGATGTCTAGGGCAAAACTCAATGTTAGAAGTTGTTTGAAGAAATAATTGATTATGAACCTACCCATTGATGCACTAGGGTTAGTCGAGCCACACTGGAGCTCGAATGCAGTCCGTGTGGATTCTAGTACTCGCTAAGGAATTAATATAATTCTTTGAGTTGGAGGTAAAGGTTATCAATTCGTAAAAAATAGTGGGAGGATCTTTAGACTAAAGTCCATATCTTCAAGATTAAAAAAAAAAAATAATTCTTATACCAATAGGCTAATATTTTCTCCTTTCAGTTATGGCCAACACACTATCCCTCCGTTCGCTGTTGGACAGCGACTAGCTCATCGAACCCAACTTCGATAGCTAGTATTGAAAGTTGAAGATTGTGTTGGAGCATGAGAAGATTTTGTATGTCCTTACGGATCAGGCACCTTAAGAACCTACAACCAATGCTCCTTGTGCTGTGAGAGACACTTACATGAAGTGGCTCAATGATCGCACGACTGTGTGTTGTGTGATGAGGATAGCTATGAATGTGAACTTAATCATAAGTTCGAGGATGCGCAGCCTGAGGAGATGATTCAAATATTGAATGAGTCCTTCGACACCCCTAAGGATGCGAAGAGACATAAAATATCCTACGCAGTGTTCAATGCCCGTATGCAAGAGGGAGCTTCAGTCACCGATCATGTATTATACATGATTGAGTAGATTGAACGTCTTAGCAAATTTGACTTTCCGTTGCATGAACAGTTAGGCAAGGATGCTATCCTCAATTCGCTATCGAAATCCTACCTACCCTTTCTCAGTTATTATAGAATAACGAAGCCTGCAGTAAACTACCATGGTTTGCTAGGGTTATTGGAGACTTTTGAGAAGGATCACTAGCTCCAAAAGAAGCCAATGAATTTAGTGGGAGGTTCATCTACAGAGCGTCGATCCTCTAAGAGAGGAAAGAAGATAAAGATGCAAAAATCCCGTGCTGCCGATCCCAAGCAGAGCAAACTGTCAAAAGTTGACAAGAGCCAGGTAGAGTGCTTCTTCTGTAAGAAGTTGGATCATTGCAAAAGAAATTATCCTGCTTATATAGCCACCCTTGACCCAAACAGGCCTAAGAATAAGAGAGAGGCAAGTGGTTGCTTTACAAGGTATTTATATGATAACACCTTGTAATTTTTCTGTTTGTGATACTACTACCTGAGTATTGGATACTGAAAGTCCTATTAATATATGCAATTCATTGCAGAGACTGCAGGTAAGTAAAAAATTTTGAGAGGGCGAGCAGTTCCTTAACATTGGAGATGGAAGCCTTGTTCCAATTCTGGCCTTGGAAACTTTGCAGCTTGTCTTCGAGTCTAGTAGTGTCATGTTAGATGATTGTCATTATTGTCCTTCCTTTATGATGAATGTCATCTCTGTTGGCCTTTCGGCCAAACATGGTTACAAGTTTATAATAAAAGATGATTTTTGTGATATCATTATGAATGATACTACAATTATGCTTAGACAATTAAAACATGGCATATACATAATATCACGGCCTGTTAGTGTAATGTACATACCTAGTAAATATTCTAAAATAGATAATGTCAGCGAATCCTATCTTTGGCATTGTAGGCAGGGTCATGTGAACAATAATAGGATTGACAGGTTGATCAAGAAATGTGTCCTTGAGATAGATGATTGTGAATCATTGCCTACCTATGAATCTTGTCTACTTGGTAAGATGACTAAGTCACCTTTTAAAGGAAAAGATGAAAAAGCCAGTGATGTCCTAGGTCTAATACATACTGATGTATGTGGGTCTATGAACATAAGTGTCAGAGGAGGATACTACTACTTCATTACGTTTACAAACGACCTATCAAGGTATGGGTATGTCTATCTTTTGAAGCATAAGTTAGAATTATTTGAAATGTTCAAATGATTCTGTACTGAAGTAGAGAAACAAACTGAAAAAAATATTAAGATCCTTCGGTCAGACTGAGAAGGTGACTACCTCACCAGTGAGTTTCTGACATATCTAGAAGAGAATGGGATTTTCTCATAATGGACCCCTCTTGGAACATCACAACATAATAGTGTGTTCGAGAGGAAAAATCGAATCTTGTTAGACATGGTCCGATCCATGATGGACTTTTTTCAGTCTGTCAATATCTTTTTGGGGATATGCTCTAGAGACTGCCTGCTATATTTTGAATAAGGTACCCAACAAGTCTGTCGATAAAACTCCATATGAGATATGGACTGGAGTAAGTCGGTGCTCTCACATCTTAGGGTCTGGGGGTGTCTAACTTATGTCAAGTGTTTAAAGATAAATAAGCTTGGATCGAAGTCTGATAGATGCTTGTTCGTAGGGTATCCAAAAGAAACTAAAGGATACTACTTCTACCTCGCTGTAGAATAAAAGGTGTTTGTCAGCAGTCGGACAGTCTTTTTGAAAAAGGAGTTCCTTGGTGAAGGAGCTAATGCCTATAAAATTGAACTTGATGAAGTTCTTGAGGTACAAGGACCGATACATACAGAATTGGATTTGGTTGGTGAATTGAATCTGGAGCCAGTAGAGGCACCATTAAGGAGATCCGATAGAGTACCGTATCAGTCGGATAAATACTATGGTTTTCTGATCTGAAACGGTGATCCTATTGAACTTGATAAGAATGATGAGGATCCGATCACCTATATGGAGGCCATACAAAGATCCGACTCTCAAAAATGGCTTGAGGCCATGAAGTCCGAGATGAAGTCCATGGAGATCAATAGTGTCTAGACACTAGTTGATCCACCTGAAGGGATAAAACCCATAGGGTGTAAATAGATTTTCAAGAGAAAAAGAGGAGCAGATGGGAAGGTAAAGACTTATAAAATCTGTCTAGTTGCTAAGGGTTACCATCAGCATTATTGTATTGACTATGACGAGACGTTCTCTCCTGTGGTAATGTTCAAGTCCATCCAGATTATGCTTGCTGTCACTGCATACTTAGATTATGAGATCTGACAGATGGATGTCAAAATCATTTTTCTTAATGGAGAGCTGGAAGAAGAGGTGTATATGATACAACCTGAACGTTCACATTCATAGATGAGTCAAAAGTGTGCAAGGTGAAAAGGTCAATTTATGGACTTAAGCAGGCATCGAGGAGTTGAAACATACGTTTTGATAAAGTAATCAAAATATATAGCTTCGTTAGGAATGGAGAAGAGCCTTGCATCTACAAATAGACTTTCGATTCTGTGGTCATTTTTCTTGAGCTATATATGGATGACATACTGTTACTAGAAAATGATATCTCGACTTTGTAGAGTGTGAAGCTATGGTTATCATCACAGTTCTCCATGAAGGATTTGGAAGAAGCATCCTACATTCTAGGGATGAAGATCTATAGGGATAGATCTAGAAGGTTGCTTGGATTATCCCAATCCACGTACATTGATACCTTGTTGAAGTGGTTCGACATGGATAATTTTAAGAAAGGCTATCATCCAATAGGCCATAGAATTACTCTTTCCAAGAAGAATTGTCCGACAACTCCTGAGGAGAGAGAGCGAATGAGTAGAATACCATATACTTCAACAGTGGGATCTATCATATACGCTATGACATGTACAAGACCGGATGTGGCCTATTCACTAGGGGTAGTGAGTAGGTACCAGTCAGATTCGAGTGAGAAGCATTGGAAGATTACGAAAGTAATTCTTAAGTATTTGAGAAATACTAAAGACCAATGGCTTATCTATGGAGACTCTGATCTGAAACTTATGGGATATACTGATTTTAATTTTTAGTCAGATTGTGATGACAGTAGAAGCATGTCGGGCTAAATATTTACCTTGAATGGAGGAGATGTTTGCTGGAAAAGTTTCAAGCAACATACTGTGGCCAATTCTGTATGCGAAGCGAAATACATTGCTACATCGGATGCTGCAAAGGAGGCGATGTGGTTGCAAAAATTTATTATCGAACTAGGAGTTGTACCTTCTATTGATGATCCTATCCTGCTGTATTGTGACAGCTCCAGTGCCATAGCTCAGGCGAAAGAACCTAAGTCACACCATCGCATAAAACATATTCTGCATCGCTATCACCTAATGCATGAGATCGTGAACCGAGATGACGTCGAGCTTCAAAAGATCAACGGAAAGGAGAACCTAGCCAATCCCTTCACTAAAAATCTCAAGATCAAAGAGTTCGATGACTTCAAATAGAAGATGGGTAAAAGATACTACCTCGATTGGCTTTAGTCCAAGTGAGAGTTGTTGGCAATTATGTCCTAAAACCAATTGTGTGACGACTAAGTTCATCCTTGTATATAAATTATTGATTATTGAATAATAATTATTCTGATATTTTTCATCACAAAGTGATATCTTCCTCAAACTCTTATACTGTGATGAAGTCCCTAGAACTATGCTAGTGTATGATAAAGAGAGGATTTATCATACAGTTCTTAAATAAGTTCACGACCAAATGATACGTCATTATGGGATGATGATGTTTATCGAGTGAAGGTCGTTGTATGCCATATGGGTTGGTTGTCCTCTTAACCAAGGAGTGTGGTGACACGAGTATGGATACAAGTGAGATGTAAGGGTACATCATCACTGAATAAGTGACTCACCTGCTGAGCATTCTGCTGTCAAGAGCTACTCACAAAATACATAGGTATAAATATCCTTCAGACCTAAGATCACCATAGTGACTTGCAAGCAACTCACTGTGCTTTGGTGCCGAACTATCTGGATTTTTAATGCAGTGACAGAAGGCTACTGGGTACAGTCAAGTACTTGCAAAGTTTGTGTGTGGATCAAGATGGGATTGATCCCTCCAGATTATTAAAGTTGACGTATCACTGTATTTCAATTTAGTAAAGCTTTGGTCAGGATAATCTATGAGATAGATTTGGAAAGTTGAAATACAATGTGGATGAAGTAATCTCGATTGACAGTTAACCTGAGACCATCCTAGAGCATCCAGGGTCAAAAAGATGAATTATGCGGTAACCATGAGTACGGGTTCTGGAATATTCCTTTGCGATAATTCAATCTATCTGGACGTCAGGAACCATTGCTAGATGGTATCTTGATTAGTGCAGGAATTGGTTGCTGTGCTACCGGCTTAATGTTTGAACCTATGGAGTTACACACACAAGTCAGACAAAGTAGGAAGGAATTAATCTATGTTTATATGTCCAATCTAGAAGTACTTGACTTGATTAAACATATAAGCTAACTTGATTTAGAATTGAGTTATGGGTCAAACGGGATTGAAGAGTTGACTATGTCTAGCTAGCACTACACATGAGGTTCAGGTTCAATCCCGGAGATAAATAATTTCTATCTATGATCCATGGAATATATAAAAGATTGGATTTTAGTACTAATTAATTTTAGATTAAATCTGAATTAATTAGACTTAAATAGGTCCAAAATCTAAGTTAGATTTGGTACAAAAGTTTTAAAGAGTTTAGGATTGACAGCCTTTCGAAATTTTTTCGAACTGACTTCGAATCGGACTCGAATCAGACCTATTTTGGATGAGATATGAGTATTTCTACTTGCACTGGAAATACCCACTCATGAAGCATGACTAAAAATTAGTTTGGTGCTTATTTAGAGCATCTCATGTGGGTGTGAGAGTGGGTGCAAAGTGGATGTCATAAGTGATGGCAATTATATCTCGTGTAGGAGTCTTTTTATGAGTATTGGATCAATTCAAATCAAATTTGAATAAAGAGTTCTCCTCTCATTGGGTCACGAGAATCATCTGTAAATAGAGAGGGTCTTTACCTATGGATGAAAGAAGAGAATAGAATAGCAAACAAATCTAATTGAGAGAAGAGAAAAAGAGAGAGAGACAGGCATGTGAAGAGAGAGGTCCTTCATCTTCAACATCTCTCTTTTTATTGCCACCTCCTCTCCTTGGGTGTGGATCCTTCTTGGGCATCATACCTGCTGGTGTGAGGTATCACATCATCACATCTTATCCCTCGATTGATTGTGTATGCGAAGCCAATTGGATTGGAGTTCATCCTGCTTTCCTGCAGCATTTGACGTGCATGCGAAGTAGAGAATCTGCATATTCAAGCCTCCATGAAGGTTTATATCAAATAATTTGGGATTTGATCCCTGATTCTACTATGATTCAGATAAGGATTTGATCTTTAAACAAGCAGAATATTAAAAAAAATTTTTAGATGCAACCTGAATATTTTGGAGGGAAATTGTTTCCTTTCCTTCACACCTATGGGTATGACCCAGTAGGTTGCTAACTAAAATATCAATCTAGATTTGTGCTAGCTATTATCATACACTATCTAGAGAGTTTGTCTCTAGTGAGAGGGTAAATCTATTTATAGATTATAGCAGGTATTGAGGAGTCGGTACTTCTATTTTTGATGAGATAGTCAAAATATTTGACTTTATCAAATATGGATGAACTGTGTGTGTGAGAAGGCAAGTGAGAGACCCACTAACTTCTTATGTATGTGAATGACATACAGCATATTGGAAAGCTAGTTCTGATATTGCACTCAATTAATGACATGCTTACCATAATAGTTTTCATGGAAAAGACTTGGATGTAGTATCCAATATATTTGGCATCTATAGTGATAGAGTAAGTGGATGCTGGGCTTGTCCCAGTCTAGGTACATGAATTTTTATGTTGAAGGTATTTAACATGAATGGGTGTAAAGGAGTTTACATACTCATATATTCAATATACCAAGCCCGATGTGGTTTATGCTTTGTGCATAATCATTAATTTCAGACAGATCTATGATGAGATCTTTTGAAAACTATGAAAAACATTCTCAAAATACTTGAGAAGTACTAGAGAAGCAGTGAATTGGAAGAGTTCCAAACAGCAAACTGGGTTTGACTCATTTAATTGCTGTCAGTGAAGATTGCTAAGAAAAGTTGCCTAATGAAAGGATTTATTACTGAGTTGGATGTGGTCTCACTAGGAAGCCACACACTGGCACTTTCACCTCATTCATGATTAGATCATAAAATGAGTTTATATAAAGAATAGTATATTGAACTAGTTCACTAAGCCTTTACACAGCAGCAGTGTGATCGCCACCTTGATTGTATGGGTATCAGGTATAGGGGTGAGGGGCGATTGGCTTTAGTGCAAGTGAAAAATTGAAAGAATAGTACCCTATAAGCCAATCGCATGGGGATGCGATAGAGACTTTTTTGTGTTATCTTTCTACTTATTTGTATGACATTAGTTATTTTATTCATGAGGTGCTGTGTTTTATCATTTACTGCATCATATTTTCATGATTATGATAAACCCCATAGATTAAGACAATGATTTTAGGGCTATGATGAGATCATGCTAGTGAGACCTAAAATCTTGATAGCCCCAATTTAAAATATTTTCAATCGTTGGATCATTGAGTTAGAGATCGATGATACCAGTAAGACTGGTACATCCTATGTATGCTCGATGGAGAGGATGGTTGATCTCACAATCATTTATGTGGTGACACTAATACAATGATGCAGGTGCTCATTAGAGAATGAGTTCACTGAACTGACCTGTAGGAAAAATATCTGATGGAGCCTTACAGTATGTCAACAGATGGTTCTCCAATGAGAGTGGTGCATATGATCTTTTGACCTGAGATCACCATGGTACCTTGTGTACATGGACCCTTACTTTGGTTTATTCCCTAGCATGCCACTTTGAGATACATGGAGGTTATGAGTGGTCAACTAAAAATCAATCACTCCTTATAGGAGGAGAGAACATCCTGTGGGATCTCATAGGATGATGACTCTGAGAGCCTCTGATCAGAGTAGAGATGAACAGTAGAAAAAATTTCTACAAGTTCATCAATCGACTCATCATCATCAGATCGAGATACATATAGATAGGTAATTGGGCTTGATATGATTCCATGCCCATGGTATTTTTGAAATATTGTGTGATCGAAAGATTGAATTGCACGGTAACTCATCACGAAAGGATAATTTTGATATTTTCATCAAATTTTAAATCTTTCGAATAGTCATGACACATTGCTAGACGTCAATCTTGACTTGCAGACTCATCAGAATTAAAATAATTTAATTTAAAAATTAATTCGAAAGAGTCTAAGTTGATTGGGACTCTTGAGCTGACCTAGTCTAATCAGATTAAGGTTATGTCATGAGTCTGGATCCACTGCTGGCTAGATTTAGAACCCAATGGGTCACACGTAATAGAGATTTAGTCTTGATCCAAACTATTTAGATTTATTATAAATCCAATGGGTTAATTAAATTGCTAGTGCATGAATTAACCCAAGTTTTCAATTTGGTTCAGTGCAAAGTTGTTTGTGCTAAACCCAAGCTTGTTGCCTTAACCTAATGAGATTGGGTTCAATCTTTTAAGTCATGAGATGGCTTAACCTTTTATTTTGAAAGTGTTTTAGCTTATCTTAGATTTCTTCATGCCGAACCACATGCCAAGAAAAAAATACCACCCCATTTATTTTATGCGTTAAGGAGAGGAGTCCTTCTCTTCCACTCCTCTTAAATTCCTTCCTTTAATTTCGCACGTCCTTTCGATTCCTCGTGTCATGGGATGGCTCTTGAGATTGTGGGTACAGATGGGAAGGAGGAGTCCTTCTTTTAGAAGAATTCGAATGCCACAAAAATAAATGGGATGCCATATGTATTCATTGAATATGGAAGAGTCCTAATTGTTATGGACTCTTAGTTTCTTATGCATTCTCTTATCCCACGCACCATATGATGGCATATTAATTTTTTCCAAGCAGAGGAAGAGTCTTTCTACTGGTCAATCACCTTTTATTCTATGCCATGTCCTTTGGATATCATAGAAAAAAAATTTAATGTTACTGTGTAAGAATTAAGGGATGCCAACTGGAGTTGCCCCATCTTTCCTATAAAAAGGGGGTGCTACACCCAGGTTCCACATCCAATTTGATCTGTAGATAAGCATGAGAATGAGGAGAAAAAGAGAAGAAAAATTTGAGATAAAGACAAAAAAAAAGAGAGAAAGAAAAATAGAAAGGAAGGAGTGAGAAAAAGGAAAGCATGTGATGCTTCTCCTAAAATTAAGTTGTTCATGTGTTGAACATTAAATCTGATATTTGTGTGGTGAGATTATTTGAGAAAAAGTTCCTAGAGTGATCCTAGTGAAGGTCTCAAAGGCATACAAGCGGTGGTACAATCCATTCTTACGAAGGACGATCAGCAATAAGCTTGCGAAGAAGGCTGCAGCACTACATCGAATTGGGAAGAGCCCTTATCAGTCCTGTGTGGATCATCATTGGAGGGCTTCTACTTTGGAGCCTTTTGAAGATCTCAAGATTACTAGTTCGTGATCATCATGATGGTATATGGCTTCTATTTTCCTCTTGTTATACATGCTTATTTAATTTGATTGCAATCATCAAGGTGTTCCAAGGATTTTTATATTCTGATAGTTTAGTTGAAATGTTAAACTTTATTTCAATTGTTGAATGTATGTAAAAATTTTTAAAAATTTACTTTTTGCTACATCATCGAAACCCAATAATTTTTATCTGAAACTTTTAGCCACCAATCTGACTTGATAGGTTTCAACTTGGCCATCTGCTCCAGTCTTTTTCTTATAGACCTATTTGCATCCAATAGAGGTCACACCCTCTAGTGCATCAATCAATGTCTACAGTTGGTTCGAGTACATAGAGTCCATTTCAGATTTCATAGCCTCTAGCCATTTGTCTGAGTCTCTACTCATGACAACTTTCGTATAGGTCAAAGGTTCATCATTCTTAATGATGTGGGCTTCATTATTCTCAATAATGAACCCATACCTTAGAGGCGTATTTTGCACTCTATCCAACCTTCGAAGAGGAGGTGTATTTTATGGTTGTACCTCATCAATGGGTACTTTTGGTTGAAGATTATCTTATGCTTCTATTTGTAGATCTCAAACTTCTCCAAGTTCAATTTTCTTCCCATTGCCTCTTTCTAGGATAAACTTTTTTTTTATAAAGTGGCATGTTTACTAACAAACACCTTTTATTCAGTAGAGTGGTAAAAGAGGTATCCTATACTTTCTTTTAGATAACCTACAAATAAGTATTTATCTACCCTAACACTAAACTTATATCCAAAATTCTTTTTTACATAAGCTGGATAGTCCCATATCTTAAGATACTTAAGATTAGGCTTCTTTCCTCTCTATATCTCATATGGAATGCTTGAGATAAATTTTGAAGGTACTCTATTCAGGATATAGACAGCAATTTCTAGGGTATATCTCTAGAAAAAAAATAGGCAAATCTATAAGGCACATCATGGATCGCACCATATCTAATAAAGTGCGATTCCTCCTTCCTGCTACACCATTTAACTGTAGTGTACAAGGAGGGATCCACTCTGAGAGAATTCCTTTTTATTTAAGATGATCTAAAAATTCACTGGATAAGTATTCTCCTCTTTGATCAGATCAAAAGATTTTAATAATTTTTTTAGTTTATTTTTTGACCATACTTTGATACTCTTTAAATTTATCAAAAACTTCAATTTATATTTCATAAGATACATATATTCAAACCTAGATAAATCATCAGTGAATGTAATAAAATAAGAGTATCCTCCTCTGGCTTCAATTGTCATAAGACCACATACATCAGTATTATATAAGTCCAATAACTCACTTATCCTTTCTCCATGTCTACTAAATGGAGTCTTGATCATTTTACCCATAAGACAAGATTCACAAGTTTCTAAAGATTCATAATCATAAGGATCAAAGAACTCTTCTTTGTATAACTTGTTAATTCTTGCCTCACTTATATGACCAAGTCGACAATACCAAAGTAAAGTATTATTTATATCTTCTTTCTTTCACTTTTTACTTTTATCAATATAAAAAATATTATCATTTGATAAATTAGAAGATCATTATTAATAATACCATAACAGAGAATTTCATCAGAAAAAAAAATAGTAACTATTACTCTTTCCATTTATTTTAAAATCTCGTTGCAATAGCAACGGTACATAAATAATATTCCTAATGATCTTAGGCATATAGTAATAATTTTCCAGCTCTAAGATATTTTTAGAAGGTAACTTCAACATATATGTCCCTACAGCTTCTGCTTGGATGGACTCTCCTCCAACACCGCAGAGCTCGAAGTCACCTTTTTTTAAAACTTTAATGTTCTGCAGCCCCTACAAAGACTCGCATATATGAAAACCGTAGGTGGTATCCAATACCCAAAAAGTCTGAATTGGAAAAACTTAATGACAAGATTGTATGTATCTCATATATACCTTTTGGTGCATCACTTGCACCAGCCTTTACAGTTGCAAGATAATACTTGCAATTTTTTTCAGTGTCCTATCTTGCCGTAGTGAAAGCAGGTACCTTGTCTAGAGACTTTCTTCCTTTTCTTCTTCATCTTGCCACCTTAGGGTTCCAATACTTTCTTTGAACCCTTAATGCCTGATTTTTTCTTGGAGATTTTACCCACAAGAAGAAGTGGAGCCTTTTCTTTTTAATGTGGCTCTCAACTATTTTAAGCATGTTCAACAGCTCAGGGAAAGAGGTATTTAGTTTGTTCATGTGATACTTCACAACAAATTGAGCAAATAATTCAGGGAGAAATTGCAGGATCAAATTCTGACTCAATTCTCCATCCATCATAAAATCCAATTGACCCAATCTGATGATCATGTCAATGACCTTAAGGATATAGTCTTGCACGGATGACCCTTCAGTCATTCTAGCATAAAATAATTGCTTAGATATCTCATACCTAACAGTCTTACTTTGTTCTCCTTACAACTCTTTAAGATTGAGGAGTATAGATAGAGTATCTATACTCTCATGCTACCTCTGTAATTCATTGCTCATAGAGGC